>NC_058417.1:11229591-11357684 GCF_002201575.2 Neomonachus schauinslandi | reverse complement strand
AAAAAAAAAAAAAAAAAAAAAAAAAAAGAGAGAAAAGAAAAAAAAAAAGAGTTTTTTTATTACAAAATTATTTTTATGGTCCCTTTAACAAGGACCCTATGGCAAATGCACAATTATTCAGAATTACATTTTATCGTTTTCACATTGAAAACAGCAAATGTTGACTTAGTAATTTTTATACCTATATCTATATGTAAATGTATATTTAATCAACCAGCAGTTTCAAACTAGTCATCCTGGTACAAAAGTTTTGCAGCATTGCATCCATTCTAGTGCTAAACCTGAGAGCTGTTTTGGGGGCCAGTTTAGCATTTGTACCTCCTCCTTTTGCTACTCACGACAGCAGTGCTCCGAGATGACCTTCTCCATCGAAAGCAGACGGGGCCCGTCGTTCTCCTGAAACAGCGACTCTGAAATGTTGGGACGGGGGAGGGGGTGGGAACGTGAACACGCTCGAATAACTCAAGGCTCATGTGCCAAAGTGTGTGTGTGGGTGTGTGTGGGCGGGGTGTGGTTTGGGGGGGGGGGGGTTGTTGTTGTTTTTTAACGTTTTAAAAAGCCGAATAGGTCGGTATCAGTTGGGGCGTCGCATCGGCTGGTGGTTTACGAGACTTGCTCAGAATACAGGAGGGAGAGAGCTATAACCCACAGGAGCAAAACAGGCTGAAAGCTGCCTTTCCAGGGTCGGTGTGAGAAAACACGCGGCCCTTCGGTCTAGATGAGCGTTAGGGACGTGGTGTATTCTTAAAAAGTGACTTTCCTTTTGACGACCTATGTACTGTACAGGACTGAGACTGAATGTCGGGGAAGCCTTAAAGGAGAGATACGTGGGAAACTAGTCAGAGGGCGCCGGGACACCAAGGCGGTGTAGTCCTAAGGCTTTGGACGGAGGGGAGACCGACCCATCTAGGGAGGCCAGGATCTTGGAGCCCCCAGAACGTTGCCCCAGTGACTGCAGTGGAAAAAGGATTCACATCCATTGGCGGAGCTGAGCCCGGTATTTTATTCTGAAACTTCAAGCCGTCGCATGGCTGGCTCTGGTCACACCAGCCAATGGCACAGTACCGAGGAGACCGCGCTCACACGGCCTCCGTGTGGCTGGTGGGCGTCACGTGAGTAGAGGAGACAGTGGGCGACTGTGCTGGCTTCCCTGGGCTACACGAGCCATCCATCCCCCCCCACCCCCCGTTCCTTTCTCACACCAAGCTCATCAGTCTCGTCTGCATTTTGCAAGCTCCTTGAAGCCTAGTGGCCCCACTCGGAACCCGAGGGGCGAGCTCACCCCCTGGAGCTCATCAGGACCCTGTCCGTGTGGCTCTGGAGGTCAGTAGGTCAGTCGAGCGGGCAGGAAAGGACATTTGCAAACATTGCTGCTGTTCAGCTAGCCAGACGGGCCAGGTTCTGTTGTAGGATTTCTTCCTTTTTTTTTTTTTCTTAGCGAGGTAATGAAGTGTACCAGTTGTATTGGGGAAAATGAAGAAGTGATACCTTTGCTAGATCTTTTGGGCGCATCTGCAATGAAGATTTGTTTGCATAAACATCTGCCCGGCTGAGGACAGGGAAGGCATTATTCTGCCCACCTCCTCTTAGTAATTCCCAATCAACATCAACTCTTTTCTTTTCTCTGCGTCCCCCATCCCCCATCTGTGGTGATCCTTTCCTGACCCTTCTCCGTGGTTTACGTGCCTCTGGTACTGTGTGCAATAGTTTGGTTGATGCTTGTATTCACTGGTAAGAAATCAGTGCAGGTTGCAGATTTTCTACCGTCTTTCTGCACTCCAAACCAACCTGCCGTGAGGTGGGATCTTAGGGATCCGGCCCTTCTTTGCTCAGAAAGCTTCCATTCTGCGCTTCCAGCCTTGTCTCTCTTCTGTGCTGGAACTATCCTGCCCATCCTTTCAAACTATACAGCATTTCAGCTGCAGTCCAAAAGTAAGCAATGCCTAATGTGAAGTAGAAAGTCCCCTCTGTGTGCTGGTTCTGTTGGCAACGTGGAAATCACAAACTCCGGGAGAGCAAAGGGGCTTTTCAGTGTCTTTTGCTTTCAGAAACAGGGAATTTATATTCTAAGGCCTTGAATGGAGGGGTGTTTTTTTTTTTTCCTCATAAAATAGTCTGATAAGCTAATTTTTTTAAAAAATGCCATTAAGTATGTTGCATTGTGGTTTAAAATTACTAACAAGTTCTGGGAAAGGAAAAATATTTGATTTTGAATCTTACATGTTTTTAAAAATTAGATTTGAATGGGCACAAAGTATGACTATTTTGTTCCTTTAGGGAGGACATGTGGAAAGGGTTTGAGGGTTTGGGATGGGAGAGGTATTTTGCAGAGCTATCAATGTCCAAATAATTTTTAAAAAAATAATAAAGGTATTTAAGCAGTGACTTTGTCCTATTTCTAAATCAAAACTGTTCTGTTAGAAGAGACCGCCCCCCCCCATGTCCTTATTCCTTCTCATTCCAGTGCTGTCCACCTCTCCACATTGACATTTGAGCTCCATTTTGTTAATTTCTACGTTCCTTTAAAAATGTGGAAGGTTTTGTGTTTTGTTTTGTTTTGCATGTGTTCAGGATCCATACCTTTACTTCCCACACAGAAAATTCACAAACAAAACTCTCTGTTCACTGCTTCTCAGTCGCGTCCCGGCACAGGCGGTGTGGACGGGGGACCGGTCTTCAGAGGAAATGCCCGAGCCCCAAAGCTCTCGGGTTCCCGAGTGGCTGCACCAGCGGCCTCCTGCAGCCAAGTTCAGGCCCTTGACTTCTCTGCACCCTGTGGCCGAGGGCCCTAGCCCAGCCCGTTAACGCCTGACTTTGATTTTGACACAGGACCCTGACTGGTGTGCCAGGCAGGACACCTTGGTTCTCTTGTTAACAATATTAGGTTTCTGGACCACCTCCCTAGGCAGGGAAGGAACACAGCTGAGAATGCCCTGGAATTTTTGAGAAAATGTTTACGGTGTTGAAAAGGTTTAACGTTAAGCGAGTTGAAATGCTAAGGAAACTTACATCCGTGTCGGCGCCAGTTTCCAGCGTGTGTATAAAGTATCATCCAATCTCCCGTTGTTTGAGCAACAGTGCTAAGAAACTCCTTTCTCCCGAGATGTGTCAGGAAAGGAATAGGCTGTTCACAAGGCCGAACTGCCACAGCTGAAGACACCATTTACTGGTGGTTTTGCAGGGGGAGAAGGCTGTGGGACGCCTGGGTTCTCACTTCCAGACCTCCCTTTAAGTCCTCATGGGACTTCCCATGTACCAGCCAAACCCTCTGAGCCTGGAGAGCGGAAGGAACAACCTTTACGTAGGTCAGAGAGTTGAGGGTTCTGGGCGGTGCTCCTGGAAGCACTTTTGAAACTGTAGAAACACCCCACACATGTCACACGTCCTTCTTGCCGGATAATAATAGTACAGAATATTTGCCAAGGCTTGCCGTGTGCACTGTTCTGTTCTAAGTATTGGGGCAGTGCAGAAACGCGCCTCGCTCCCGGGCCTCGAGGGACTAATAGTCCGAAATAGAGTGGAAATTGGCATTCTGATCCCCAAAGCTGGCAAAACCCTCTTTCTTATCTCAGTGTTAGAGCCCCACTTCGAAACCTTAGTTGGCTTTTCTTTTAAGCCATCCACTGGAATGGTGGAAAGTGCGTGGACCGTGTGAAGCGTGAAACCCACGGCAGGACAGGACAAAGGGGAGATTAGAAATATCAACACTGCCGGGCGCCTGGGTGGCTCAGATGGTTAAGCGTCTACCTTTGGCTCAGGTCATGATCCCAGGGTCCTGGGATCGAGTCCCGCATCGGGCTCCCTGCTCAGTGGGGAGCCTGCTTCTCCCTCTGCCTCTCTCTCTGTCTCTGATGAATAAATAAAATCTTTAAAAAATTAAAAAATTAAAAAAAAAGAAGTATCAACACTGCCTGCATCGATCTCAACTGCACCTGAGGAGGAAAGCGTTAAAATTGCCCAGGACTGAAATAGGCAGCTGGCTGTGACACAGAAAAGTGCCTGAAGATTGGATTGCAATTGAGCAGCTTTTTCCTCTAGGTTTTTCTTCCAAACATCTGAAGATCGAAACTCCCTACTTGTACACAGCAAGCAAAACTTGTAAGGCTTTTCATCTGTAGAGAAGCATAGGCTGAAATTCAAGTTCATTTTTGCGTTTCGTTTCTTTCTTTTTTTTTTTTTTTTTGGTCCTTTTGATTTTTCAGCTGGCCTCATCATTCGCAGCATTGGTACTCATTTTCCTCTCCTTTTTTGCTCAATGAATAGCCCCCTCCCTCCACGCTTTCTCCAACTGGCACTGACTCGGAGCACTGCTTCTCAAACCCGGTTGCACCTTAGAATCACCCAATTCACTTAACAGTCCTTTCGCCCGGCAGCACCCCGGACCTGTTCTCTCACAACCTGCCGAGTGCCTTGAAGTTCTCAGGTGATTTCGGTGTGCGGGGAGGATTGGGTTTCCCACAGAAATGAGAGAAGGGCTTTCCGGCTCGAGATGTGGGTTTACTGAGCGTGGTCCCTACTGGGTGGAGGCAACACAAGGTGTTTAGCATCACGACGTCAGAATAGCAAATGCCAGGGGTGCCTGGGGGGCTCAGTCGGTGAAGTGTCTGCCTTCGGCTCAGATCATGATCCCGGGGTCCCAGGATCGAGTCCTGCTCGGGCTCCAGCGGGGAGTCTGCTTCTCCCTCTGACCCTCCCCCACCTCATGCTCTCTCTCTCTCTCTCAAATAAATGAATAAAATCTTTAAAAAAAATTTAAAAAAAAAGAATAGCAACTGCTAACCTGTTGTGTGCAGACAGAGCCAGTGAAAATGGCACTCCATGTAGAAGCTCAGGCTCTGGGAAAATAAGGGGCGATGGTATCATTTCTTAGGAGGTCAGTGCTTACCTTCATCAGGGCCTTCATTCATGGGCAAACACTTCGGAGCCACCCACCATTCTGTGCGCCTGGGATGCATCCTTGCACAACAGATCCCAAGAACGGCCTGTGTTCTTGAGGGGAGGGATACATAACAGCATAAGAAAGAGCTCACGGAATGTCAGATGTGGTATTAAATGATAAGCCTTACAGGAAAAGAAAAAGCCAAGCCTGGGGGTACCGGGAGTGCCAGCCAGGGGAAGGGGGTGGATTGCAGTTGTTTAAAAGATGGGCAGGTTGGCCCCCATTGAGCAGGTGACATGTGAGCAAGGACCTGGGAGGGGGCCGGTGTGAGCCAAGCAGATGCGTGAGGATGAGCATTCCCCGGGGGGCAGGGGTCCCCAGGGAGTGAGCAAGCTGTGCTAGAGAAACAACAAGGAGCTGAGCCAGAGGAGGTGAGAACAGAGGTGACAAGGGCATGGCCATGGCGGGGTGGGGGCTGCGTAGGAGAGTCAGCCCCTGTGGGACCTCGTGGATCGTCGTCATGATAAGGATTCTGGCTTTTTCTTAGAGAGGAGTCGCTGGACGATGGGAGCAGAGGAGGGACATGACCCGGGTTCGGTTTTAAAGGATTTTGCTGGCTGGCGGGCAGACCGAAAGGGCAGGCGTGCGAGCAGAGACAGCGGTGAAGAGGCCACTGCAGCCCTGGGAGAGGCCGTGGTGCCAAAAGAGAAGTGAGGAGACGTCTTCGTCTGCATAGGTTGTGACGGTACAGCCAGAAGGATTTGCTGATGGGGGCGCCTGGGTGGCTCAGATGGTTAAGTGTCTGCCTTCGGCTCAGGTCATGATCTCAGGGTCTTGGGATCGAGCCCTACGTCAGGCTCCCTACTCAGCGGGAAGCCTGCTTCTCCCTCTCCCACTCCCCCTGCTTGTGTTCCCTCTCTCGCTGTGTCTCTCTCTGTCAAATAAATAAATAAAATCTTTAAAAAAAAAAAAAAAAGGATTTGCTGATGGTAACAGCAAGACAGCCGTTCAGGGTGACTCCAAGGTGTTGCAAAGGGTGGAGTGGCCACCGTGTAGTCAAAAGTCACCTTACCATTTCTTCCCTGAGGAATTTTATTATTTTTTGTTTTATTTAAGTTTTAGTTATTTAAGTAATCTCTACACCCAATGTGGGGCTCGGACTTGCGACCCCGAGGTCAAGAGTCGCATAGCCCTTCCGACTGAACCAGCCAGGCACCCCTCTCTCTGGGATTTTATTTATTTATTTATTTAGATCTTATTTATTTGTTTGAGAGAGAGCACAAGCAGGGGGAGTGGCAGGCAGAGGGAGAAGCAGGCTCCCACTGAGCAGGGAGCCCCATGCGGGACTCGATCCCAGGACTCCGGGATCATGACCTGAGCCGAAGGCAGCCGCTTAACCCACTGAGCCACCCAGGTGTCCCCCTCTGTGGGATTTTAATTTACAGAGGTGACTGAGTGACGAGAGAAAGGCCAATGCCATTGAAAGGTTTTTATTCCTTGTATTTCCCAGGAGGAAAGGGCATGCCAGGTTACACAGGGCCACATGGGGAGCACCAGGTTTGGGCTAGGAGGCAGGAGGAGTGAGAGGAAAGGCAAGGCCAAGAGTCTTTGTTGGGGTTTCCGAGGGAATGGCTAGTCAGGACCTGGCAAAGAATTTAGGATTGGCTAGTTTAAATAATTCCAGTGGGCTTTGGGGCCTGAGGCCGTCCCTAACTGTCTAGTACCCTGCCCTGGGGTAATCAGGGAGAGGGATATTGCCTTGGTGTGTGAGCGATTGATAAGGAGGTAGCTGGAAGCCCGGGGCTCTGTATGGGTTGTTTGCATATGAATGCATACTGGGAAATGGGGAGCTCTTTGTTATCTTTAAGAATTGGATGGCCCTGGGGTGCCTGGGTGGCTCAGTGGGTTAAGCATTGGACTCTTGATTTCGGCTCAGGTCATGATCTCAGGATCTTACGTTGGACTCAGTGTGGCCTGTGCTTGAGACGCTCTCTCTCCCTCTCCCTCTGCCCCTCCTGCCTCGTCTAAAATAAATAAATAAATCTTTAAAGAAAAAAAAAAAAAAGAAGTGGCTGGTCCTGGGAGAGACAGTGTGTCCTCAGTCAGCAAGGACACAAATGCCAGAGCATCAGGAATAAAATAAGAAAATACATAGTTAATATACTTGGCCTTGTGTTGAGAGAAACGCCAAAGGGACGGATCTAAGAAAACACAACAGTTATGTATTTGTATTCCAGCTGCTAGAAAGGGACACCCTGAACTCCCGGTGGCTTGACCTGATGGACATTTGTTACTCATTCACATCAAGTCCACTTGGCATAAGTTGCGCTGTGGGTTCTGCTCCACCAGTCATCAGGGTCGCGCCTGGCAGAGGCTGTGCCATCTTTTTATTTTTTTCTTTGAGAGAGAGAGAGTTCAAGCAAGTGAGGGGAGGGGCAGAGGGAAAGGGAGAGGGAAAGAATCTCAAGCAGACTCTGCGCTGAGCGCGGAGCACGATGTAGGGCTCGATCCCAGGACCCTGAGATCATGACCTGAACCAAAATCAAGAGTCAGAGCTTAACCGACTGAGCCACCCCGGTGCCCCGGGGCTGTGCCATCTTTGACCTGTGCCTTCCGCAATTGTCCTGGGCGGGCAGAGGATCAAATGACAGGCTTCCATGGGCCGGATCTAGAAGGGTCTTCCATTGCTTCTACCTGTTCAGTGGCCACACCCAACTGCAAGAGGGGAAAGGTGGCCTCACTGGGTGCCTGAGGGGACACGGAGATCAACTGGGTGACCAACGGGTCATTCTGGGGTGCAAGAGCTGGGGTTCGGCTTTGGATGAGGTAAGTCTAAATAAACATGCATAAGGCTTCCAACTGGTGATGGATGTGTGTGGATCGGAAACTCCAGGTAAGGTCTGGACTGGAGTTAAAACTGTGAGAGCTGTCAGCATCTGGATGCGGTGCTTAAAACCATGAGATGCCAAGAGCTCACCAAAAGGGTGACGGTAGACAGAGGGACCCTCCAACACAGAAAGCTCACGCACAAGAGGAAGACTGGAGATGGAAGGAAGAGCCAACGAGGCCAGAGGCGAGCCAGCAAATGGGTGTCCCTCAAGTCACATGACGACGGTGCCTTCTGGAGGAGGGACCAGCTATGTCCATGGCATTGAGGGTTGACCATGGGGTACAGCTATGTGAAGGTCACTCTTCTGACCTTGACAAGAGCAGCTTTCAGGGAATGGTAGGGGCAAATTGGGATCAGAGCAGGTTCAGGAGAGAAGGGAGGAGAAAGCAGACAGCAAGAATAGATAGCTTGGAGAGTTGTTTTGCTGCCCAGGGAAAGCAGCAAATAAATAGGAAGTCGTGGTGAGGGAAAGTGGTTGAAAGGTTTGGATTTTGTGAGGGACAAAATTATTATTATTATTTTTTTAAAGATTTTATTTATTTTGAGAGAAAGAATGAGCGAGAGAGAGCACATGAGAGGGGGGAGGGTCAGAGGGAGAAGCAGACCCCCTGCTGAGCAAGAAGCCCGATGCGGGACTCGATCCCAGGACTCCAGGATCATGACCTGAGCCGAAGGCAGTCACTTAACCAACTGAGCCACCCAGGCGCCCGGGACAAAATTATTTTTAAAGATTTTATTTATTTATTTGAGAGAGAGAGAGAGCACAAGCGGGGGGGGGGGGGGGGGTGCGGGGGAGGGAGAAGGAGAAGCAAACTCCCTGCTGTGCAGGAAGCCCAACTCGGGGCTCAATCCCAGGACCTGTGCTGAAGGCAGACGCTTAACTGACGGAATCACCCAGGAGCCCCTATTTTATTTAATTTTTAATTGAAGCATAACTGACACACAATACTACATTAATTTCAGGTGTACAACGTGGTGATTTGGCAAGTCTATACGTTGTTCTGTGCTCACCACTAGTTACCATCTGTCACCATACAACACTCTTACGATACTATGGACTATATTCCCTGTGCTGTACCTTTCCTCCCCGTGACTTATAATTATTCCATAGCAGGGCAAATTATTTTATGCTATCATATGTAATGACTTCTTTTTATTGACGTAAAATATACAAAATCTAAAATTTACCCCTTCGGCCACTTTAAAATATACAATTCAGTGGCATTAAGTACATTCACAATGTTGGGCAACCATCACCACCACCCATCTCTGGAACTTTCTCATCATCCCAAACAGAAATTCTGTACTCATGAAACAAAGCTTCTCCCCCCTCCCTCCCTCTCAGCCCGTGGTAACCTCTGATCTACTTTCTGTGGCTATGAATTTGACAACTCTAGGTACCTCATATAAGTGGAATCATATAGTATTGGTCCTTTTGTGACTGGCTTATTTCACTTAACAGGTCAGAATTTCCTTGTTTTTAAGGCTAAACAACCCTTCAGTGGATGTCTATACCACATTTTGTTTATTCATTCATCTGTCAATGGACACTTGAACTACTTCTACCTTTTGGCTGCTATGAACATGGGTGTACGACTATGTCTTTGAGATCCTACTTTCAATTATTTTAGTAGATAGCTAATATCTACCCAGAAGGGGAGTCACTAGAGCACACGGTAATTCTATTTTTAATTTTTTTGAGGAAACTCCATACTATTTTCTTTTTTAAAGATTTTATTTATTCATTTGAGAGAGAGCGAGACAGAGTGAGCACAAGCAGGGGGGAGGGGCAGAGGGAGAGAGAGAAGTAGACTCCCCACTGAACTGGGAGCCCGACGTGGGGCTCGATCGCAGAACCTGGAGATCATGACCTGAGCCCAAGGCAGAGGCTTAACCATCTGAGCTACCCAGGGGCCCCTCCATACTATTTTCTACAGTAGCTGCGCCATTTTACTCCCACCAGTGGTGCACAAGGGTTCCAATTTCTTCACATCCTCATCAACACTCATTTTCTGTTGGTTTTATATATATGTGGTCATTTTAATGAGTGTGAAGTGATAACTTATCATGGTTTTTTCTTAAAGATTTTATTTATTTATTTGAGAGAGAGACACAGAGATAGTGACAAAGAGCAAGAGAGAGCATGAGCGGAGAGGAGAGGGAGAAGCAGACTCCCTGCAGAGCAGGGAGCCCAATGCGGGGCTCGACCCCAGGACCTCCGGATCATAACCTGAGCAGAAGACAGACGCTTAACCGACTGAGTCACCCAGGCGCCCCTATCGTGGTTTTGATTTACGTTTCCCTAATGACCAGTGATGTGGAGCATTTTCTCATGTGCTTGTTGACCATGTGTAGATCTTTGGAGAAATGTCTATTCAAGTCCTTTGTACATTTTAGAAATTGGGTTGTTTTGTTGTTGACTTTTAGGACTTTTTTCTATATTCTAGATATTAACCGCTTATCCGGGTATGTGATTTGCAAATATTTTCTCCCATTTCATGGGTTGCCCCTTTACTCTGTGGATAGTATCTTTTAATAGGCAATCAAATATTTCTACATTTCTAGTAGTGGCCTCTCCAGAAGTCTGTAAACTCTATTTCAAAGATTCCTCAAGTGACACGATGGCCACGTTTGGGTTTGGAGGACCCAGACCTTCCAAGCAGAAAAGGCCAGTTGCCCAGAGAATACCTGATATTCAGGTTGTCTCTCTTGACCCCAGAAGTAGGAATGATTCTCATGTAATTTAGGAAGAAACTGAGGCCCATGGGGATTGTGACAGCTGCAGAAATGCCAAGACTCTTGGGAGGTGAGTCATAGTTCAGAACACTTGTGCTTCCCCAAGGGTAAACTGGAAGTGAATACGCCTCTGTGGGCATCATAAGCATGGTGGGAAACGAAGCCCAGAGAGCCACGTCATGTCAAAGTTGGAGGCAGAGAAGTGTTGGAGACCCACTCCTGGGCCAGGGCTCCTACTGGCCTCCACGTTGGTGTGGGCCTCCCTAGGTCCCAAAGGGCTTTCACGGAATCTTCTTTAAACCTTACACATAGGGCGCCTGAGTGGCTCAGATGGTTAAGCATGTGCCTTCGGCTCAGTTCATGATCCCAGGGTCCTGGGATCGAGTCCCACATCAGGCTCCCTGCTCAGCGGGGAGCCTGTTTCTCCCTCTGCCTCTGCCTCTCTCTCTCTCTCTCTTTCTCTCTGTCTCTCATGAATAAATAAAAATCTTAAAAAAAAAACCCAAAACCTTACGCATAGATATTCCTATCCTCAGTCTACCACGTTATGTCACCTTACAAGGTGACTGGACTTGGAATTGAAAGCTTTGCTCTCAAACCTCAGCCCTGCCATTGAATAGCTTGAGCCGCCAGGCCAGGCACTTTGAGTGGCTTGTAATCTCTCTTTGTAGAAGGTGGATGAGAACTGCAAGCTCAAAGCTTAGGAAAGCCCCTCTCTAGCTCAGAACCTGGTACATAATAAACATTCAATAAATGTGGTTGGGATCTGAGGAGGATGTGAGACCCACAGAGGAAAAATCACTTACAATGGCCCTGGTATTTGAGAACTTATGGGCAAACAATGTGCCTGGTACACATTTTCTTAGCAACCATGCTTTCCCATTTTTAAGATACAGAAACAGATTCGGAGAGGTTAAGATATTTAACCAAGCTCATACTGTTAGAAACCTCAGATTTGAACACAGGTCATTTCCAAGGACCCACTTTCTACCCCCCAACATTTTACTAAAAACATATAGAAGAGTTGAAAGAATAATTCAATACATACCGACACATTGTTAACATAGGCTACTTTAGCATGCTTTCTTTCTTTCTTTTTTTAAAAGATTTTATTTATTTATTCATGACAGAGGGAGAGAGGCAGAGGGAGAAGCAGGCTCCCAATGAGCAGGGAGCCCGATGCAGGACTCGATCCCAGGACCCTGAGATCATGACCTGAGCCGAAGGCAGACGCTTAACCATCTGAGCCACCCAGGTGCCCTAGCATGCTTTCTTTAAATGTATACATGGTTGGAACTACTTAGAGTAAGATACAAACATCATGTCCTTTAGCCCTGATATGGAATGAATGTTTATGTCCCCCCAAATTTATATGTTGAAGCCCTAAGACCCCAATGTGGTGGTATTTAGAGATTTGTCTTTGGAAGGTTATTAGGGTCAGATGAGGTCACAACGGGATCGGTGCTCTTATAAGAACAGACACCAGAGGGGCGCCTGGGTGGCTCAGTCTGTTAAGCGGCTGCCTTCGGTTCAGGTCATGGTCCCAGGATCCAGGGATTGAGCCCCACGTGAGGATCCCTGCTAGGCGGGGAAGTCTGCCTCTCTCTCTCCATCTGCCTCTCTCTCTCTATCTGCCTCTCCCCCCTACTCATACTCTCTTTTGCTCTCTCTCTCAAATAAATAAATAAAAATTAAAAAAAAAAAAAAAAGAACAGACACCAGAGAGCTCTCTCTCTCTCTCTTTCCCTGTGTACATGCACTGAGTAAAGGCCATGTAAGGACACAGGGAGAAGGCAACTGTCTGCAATCCAGGAATAGGGCTCTCACCAAGAACCCAACCATACTGGTACCCTGACCTCAGACTTCCAGCCTCCAAAGACGTGAGAAAACGAAATTCTGTTGTTCAAGCCATCCAGTGTGTGGTATTTTGTTATGGCAGCCTAAGCAGACTAAGACAATCCCTAAATGCCACCGGGTACATCCGCTGAGAATGAAAGACACTCTCCTACATAATCACACCCAAGAAAACTAGCAATGATGCCGTACTATCTAATACCCTATCCAAAGTCAAATTTTCCTCAGTTGTCTTAAGAACGTCTTTTTATAGCTGCTTTTAAAATGTTAACCAGATTCTGGGCAAAGTCCACACATTATATTTAATATCTTTTTATCTAGAACAGTCCCACTGTCTCACCTCCCAATGCACCTTCCCATCCTTGGCAATTGTGAAGAGCCCAGGCCACTTATAAAATGTACCACTTTCTAGATTTGTCTGATGTTTCCTCGTGTCTAAACACAGATACAGTATTTGGGGGCAAGAATTCCAGTAGGAGATGCTGTCTACTTTATAATGCATCATATCAGGAGGCATCTGATGGCAGGTGGTAAGGCTAAGTTGGAACACTTCGTCAACGTGGTAATGGGCATCCACTTTCAACCTCTGCACAAAATAAGAGCCACCAGGTTTTCAACTCAGCTCTTCTTGACACCAGCAGAGTCAGCTGCGCTTGGAACCCGAAGTTCAGGGTTCATCGCCCAAGATTCCCTCTGGGTCTCCCAAGCTCAGCTCAGGCCCAGCTCAGCCCTGGCTAGGTACAGCATGGCCCCGCCCGGACCCGCCCCGGACCCGCCCATCCTGGCCCCGCCCCGGCCCATAGCGGGCTCCCAGCCCCGTCGGCCCAGCGGGCGGAACCAATAGTGTCTGGCACTCCGCTCGACGTCGTCCGTCCGGACTCTGAATCCCGGAGCGCCGGGCGCACGAGGACGCTGTTCTCCGTGGGCTTCCGGGCGCACGCAGTTCTGCCGCCGCGGAGAGGGCGGAATTCCCGGTGCTGCTGCCGTGTCTGTCGGTGCCCCGGGTTCAGCCGCCACCATGGGGATCCTGGAGAAGATCTCCGAGATCGAGAAAGAGATCGCTCGGACGCAGAAGAACAAGGGTGAGGGCCGGCCTGGCGGGGCCTTACTTTCTGCCCGCCTCAGTTTTCCTGTCTGTAAAATGGGGGAACAACTCCAGCGATAGAGCGGAACGGGCTCGAAGGCAGCAGAGAAGTGCCAGAGACGTGACCAGGTCTCGCAGCGCGCTGGAGGCAGGCAGGACCAGGCGGGATCCTGGTCCCAGCGCGCTGGTCTGATTGCAGACGGTCGCTGTGAGATCGGCTCGGTGCCAGACCAGGTGCCCGATAGAGAAATCGCAGCGCGCAGCCAGCGTCTGACCCAGAGAGAGGCATGGTCGGGCTTCAAACCCGGGTCCCCTTTTGTCCTGGAAAGCCCAGGAGGAGACCTTTCACGGGTATAGCCTCACCCAGCATCTCGGGAACGGAGGCCATCAAGACTCGAGCCTGGCGGACCTGGGTTTGAACTCCAGCGCCACCCGTACATGCTGTGAAAGCTTGGAAAGTCACTTCGCCTCTTTGAGCCTCAGTGCCCTCATCTGCAAATGGGGATCATAATCCCCGTCTCATCTTAGCTCACAGCTAAATTAAACTAGATAGTGTGTGCAAAGTACTAGGCACATGGTAAGCGCTCTGTATTTAAAGTACCCCCGCGCCCCGGGCGCCTGGGTGGCTCAGTTGTTAAGCGTCTGCCTTGGCTCATGGGATCGAGCCCTGCGTCGGTCTCCCTGCTTGGCGGGAAGCCTGCTTCTCCCTCTCCGCTCTCCATGCTTATGTTCCCTCTCTCCCTGTGTCTATGTCAAATAAATAAATAAAATCTTAAAAAAAAAATAAAGTAACCCCCCCAACATAGATAGCACATAATAAAGGATCAAATCTTGAGTTAAGATTGTAAGGGCTGGAGGAGCTCGCAGGAGAAGAGCAGTGGGGAGAGAAAAATGATGACACCCAAGAAGGCTTCCAGGAGGAGGTGAGACTTGAACTGGTTAAGGGGAGGGTACTCCTGGTGAGGGGCGCTGCTGAGGGAAAAGCATGGCAGTCGGGGTGAGCATGGTGTGTTCATGGGGCAGTTCTAGATCTAGAACAATCTAGATCAGAAGGAGGGTCTGGAGTAATGGGGGATGCAATTGGCTTGGGTGGGTGAGGCCCGGTGCCTAAGCAGTCCTGCTGTGGGGTTGCAGAGGTAGGAAGCGGGGAATCCTAGGTAGCTGGTCTCAGTGTCTGTCCTTCCCTGGCTCTTGTTTAGTTCTAGAGGCTGAGAAGTTGGGGGACCTCATTCATTCATTCATTCATTATGTGAATCTTCCCCAAGCCCTTACTATCTTCTAGGCATGAACACAGCAGGCACATCCTTACCCTTACGGAGCTGACCTTCCAGTGGATGGTCTTTAAACGAATAACCAAATAAACAAGATCATTTCAGCCAGCCATAAATGCTGTGAAGACAAACAAGATTGATCTAAGAAGAGTGTGGGGGGTGGGAGGTGGGACTACCAAGGTAGAATGATCAGAGAAGACCTCCATGAGGTGGGGACATCTGAGCTGAGACCAGAATGAGAAGGAACCAGCCATGCAAAGATCTGGGGCAAGACTGTTCCTGGCAGAGGAAGGAACGTCGCTGAGGCAGGAACAAACTTGGCTTGTTCAGGGATCTGAAGGTCTGGGGCTGGAGTGCAGTGATGGCAAAGGAGAGGGCCAATCATGTAGGGCCTTGTAGGTCATGGGAAGGTGGCAGCTGTGTTCTCAGGCAGTGGGAGCTAGTGGAGGGTGTTAAGCAGGGGAGAGACATAGTCTGATTTCTGTTTTGTTTTATTTATTAGAGAGAGCACAAGCAGGGGGAGTGGCAGGCAGAGGGAGAAGCAGACTCCCCACCAAGCTGGGAGGCCGACGTGGGGCTTGAATCCAGATCCTGGGATCATGACCTGAGCTGAAGGCAGCTGCTTAACTGAGCCACCCAGGCATCCTCTGATTTCTGTTTTAAAAGTTCCCACTGGCTGCCCTGTGGAGTATCATCTACAAGGATCGAGGAGAGTAGCAGGGAGGCTTTGGCAGTGGTAGAAGAGGGGATGTAAAGATGATGTAAGGATTAAGACCTAGTCCTTCCCTTCAGGGGTGCTCAGAATCTTATGAGCTGGGATGACAGGAAGGATCAGATGAACCTGACGCTTGCTGAACCCATTCTTGACCACTTGTCACTGCCATCAATTCACTCCTTCCCTTGTAGACATTTCCTGAGTACTTGCCCTGTGCCACCAGAAGCCGGGATCCTGCCCCCTTTGAGTGAGGGAAGTAAAGAAACAAGATAGTTTCAAGTAGTGATCAAAGCCATGAAGACAATAAACAGGATCATGAAGCCAAGAGGAAGGGTGGGGGTTGCTGTAGATCATAATGATAACCAACAGTTATTGGGTGCTTACCGTGTGCTAGTCCTTGTTCTTAGTGCTTTCTGTAAGCCTTACGAAAATCCAGTGGAGTGGTTTGTCCTGTTAACATCCCTGCTTTGCAGATTAAGAAACTGATATACAAGAAGATTACATAATTTTTCCAAAGTTACACGGCCAGGAATGGCAGGGTGGGATTCCAGCTTTGGTTCTTCCCTCGGCATGACATTGCCCACAGTCCCCTCTGGCCGGGTAAGGGAGGTCTCTTTGAAGAGATGCCATTTGAGCTGAGCCTCAAATGTTGAGAAGGAGCCAGCCCTGGGAAGATAAGGTTGCAATGGAAGGAATAGCAAATGCCAAGGTCCTGGGGCACGAATGGTGACAGCTTGTCCTGAAGAAACAAGAAAGCCACTGTGGCTGGAATGTAGTACATAAAAGAGAGAGCAGAAGGAGATGTTGGAGAAGTAGCGAGGGGCCAGGTTACCTAGCCCCTGCCCGCTCTTGTGGTGAAGATTTTGTAACACCTCCCTTTACTGTCATGAAATGCAGCTCCCTTTTGATAGTATAACTTTTATACACACAGAATATGAGAAAAATCAATGTCATGCCCTAATCATAATACAAAGGAGGAGAAAAAAAAAAGTATAATTAAAATAGTGTTTATTTCAATATTTAAATGTTGGGGCACGGCCAGGATGCAGTGATGTTACAATGAAGGCGTGAGATGGTTGCACCTCTGGGTGGCATCACTGGGTATGTGGCAGCCCCATGCACAGTGTGATATGTTGGTGACTCAGGCACCCTACAAGAGGCATCACTGGTGACGGCCTGGGATCCCAAGATGGTGAGCACCTCTAGGTAAAGTTTCCAACAACACATGCTAGAGTCTTTCCTTAACATGCACGGAAGTTGCATTCCTGGAAATTTCAGTGTTTATTGACATTGTAAAAAAAAAAAAGTGTCCTGTGTTTCTACGTGAAACAGAATGAGGCTCTAGACTCCAATGATCCTAACCCAGGTTTTCCCTCTGCAGATGTCTTAGGACTGTGAAAAGTCATATGGAACGTAGGACGACTGATGGCTGTTCCTGACTGACTCACACTTTGTAGGGCTGTGGGTTTCCCTGGTCCCTGCCTGATAAATGCCAATGGGGACTTCGCCATCACACGGACAGCAGAAAACATCCCCCAGAATCCCCCAGGGAGTGGTGCTGCCCCCATTGAGAACCACTGACCTGGGATCGCATGGTCTCAATAAGGAGTCTAGCTTCTATCCTAAATGAAGTGAGAGGCTAAGGGGGCCTTTTAAGCAGGGGGGTGTTTTCTTCCCCGATTGGTTCTGATGTTTCCAACCAGCATTTGGTTGTATGTGGGGGTGCACCTGACCCACGGGGCTTGGAAACCCTGGATACTTACCTCCCGTCTTGCTTTACGTCCTGTAGCCACCGAGTATCACCTGGGCCTGCTGAAAGCAAAACTTGCCAAGTATCGGGCCCAGCTTCTGGAACCGTCCAAATCGGCCTCATCCAAAGGAGAGGGTTTTGATGTCATGAAGTCGGGTGACGCCCGCGTGGCACTGATTGGATTTCCCTCTGTGGGTAAGGTCAGTGATGGTCAGCATGGGCCTTGGGGAGGAAGCAGCTGTCCCAAACACGACTGTCCAGTGCCGCCTCTTGCTACTTTTCTGAATTAGCTCCAGGCTCCAAGGAGACCCAGCCTCCCCCAGGATTGGGTCCCACCCCTTTATCATCCTGCCATGGCGACCATCGTTGTCTGTGTGGGGGAGAAGTGTGGCCACTCAGTCTCGGACCTATCCATCACGTACGAACGTTTACTCAGTGCGTACCCTGTGCCAGGCTCTGGGCCGGGCGCTGGTCGTACAGCAGAGAACGAGATAGTTCTGTCCAGTGAAGAGGCTGCTCAGATACAGGCTGAGGGAGCAATGACCAGGTGGCCTGGACACATGCTGGTGGAGCAGCTTTTATTTTTTATTTATTTATTTATTTTTTAAAGATTTTATTTATTTATTTGAGAGAGAGAATGAGAGACAGAGAGCACGAGAGGGAAGAGGGCAGAGGGAGAAGCAGACTCCCCGCCGAGCAGGGAGCCCGATGTGGGACTCGACCCCGGGACTCCAGGATCATGACCTGAGCCGAAGGCAGTCGCTTAACCAACTGAGCCACCCAGGCGCCCAGTGGAGCAGCGTTTAAACCAGTTCAGCTAAAACGTGTGTCAGGCCCATTACTCTGGGCCACGCATGAGGGGAAGTTGGTAACAGCCACCACCTCTTGAGTGCTTACTGCTGGCCGAGCGGTATAGCTGTGCTTTGTATTGGTTTCGTTTTATTTTTATTTATTTATTTTTAAGATTTTATTTATTTATTTGACAGAGAGAGAAAGAGCACAAGCAGGGGGAGCAGCAAGCAGAGGGAGAGGGAGAAGCAGGCTCTCCGCTGAGCAGGGAGCCCGATGCGGAGCTCGATCCCAGGACCCTGGGATCATGACCTGAGCCTAAGGCAGCCGCTTAACCGACTGAGCCACCCAGGCGCCCCTGCTTTTCTTTTCCCCTCTGCCTGGATAAGGGGTGTGTGTATCACAGGAGGTGGGGATCGGTCTGCTCCCTATCTACACACACACAGTGAAGGTGGGCTTATAGCTACACTGGCCACTGGCATGTTTACTTCTCCAATGTTGTCTGTCCCATTCATACATTAGAGTTCCGTCACCTCGTAATGCCTGCCTAGAAGCCCCACTGTGGTCATAGTGTGATCAGCAGTCTGCTCCTTCCCTCCCGTGCCGATCGCCCGTCCTGGAGCTGCTGTTTCTGGAGGACGCATTCCTCCAAGTCAGCCCAGGGGCTCGAGGTTGTGGGTTTCAAAAATGCCCAGCAGCACTGCCATTTACCCTCCAGAGAAGCTCTAGCTGACTCCACGTGGGGACAGTTAGGAATGTCTCTGAGCATCTGCTCGCGGGATGCTGTGTCAGCACCGGGCAGCGAGCTGGGCCGTGGACAGGTTAGAGGAAGACCCCAGCCTCAGCGTCAAGGTCCGCGGAAGGCTTCCTTCCTGGTGGCTTGTAGGTGCTTCTTACTCTTCGGGAGCACTCGTACCCCAGTTGGACGTTATTATCAATACCCATCTGGATGCACTGTCCCCTTGCCCTCCATCCGTGTGGGCTCAGGACAAACAACATCCTTTTAGTTACCATCCAAGCCAGGTAGGATGAGGAGGGGAAAGTTGCTGGAAACGAGCCACTGCCATCCGTGGCTCTTCCTCCTCCGGGCCGCTAACAGTTCATCCAGCCGACACCTCGCAGCACTTGGCGTCAGACCTGATTGCCCGTTTGACACGCAGCTTCCTGGCCAGTGCTCAGATCCCTGTAGTGACAAGGTGCTTATGACCCCTCAACTTGACAAAAGCTGGACACGGAGCAGCGCAGGGGCCTCCTGCTCAGAAGGAGCTGACGCCCGCGCTGCAGGAGCCCCTCGGTCCCCTGGGACCGTCCCCACGTGTGCCCTCCGCCGGCTGAACCCCCTCATGGTTTCAATCCTGGCAGGGTTTCCAGATCCCTCTCTGTCTCTTTGGCCCTTTCTCATTTTTCCCCAGTTTTGTATACTAGAATTTCCAAACACAGAAGAGGTAAAAGAACAAGTACAGTGTACCCGCTCTCTGAATCCATCGATTTTGCCAAATTGCTCCATCTCTTCAGATTTATGTCTGTGCGGGTGTAGGGGGTTTTGTTTTTGTTTTTTGTTTTTTTGTTTTGTTTTGTTTTTTTTAAAGATTTTATTTATTCATTTGAGACACAGAGATACAGAGACAGAGAGAGAGCATGAGCAGGGAGAGAGGCAGAGGGAGAGGGAGAAGCAGGCTCCTCGCTGAGCCAGGAGCCCGATGTGGGGCTCGATCCCAGGACTCTGGGATCATGACCTGAGCCGAAGGCAGACGCTTAACCAACTGAGCCACCCAGGCGCCCCTTGTTTTTGTTTTGAGTGACCCATTTGAGAATAAATTACAGACCTCATGCTACATGACCTTTCACCCCAAAATATTTAAGCTTGTATCTCTAAAGAATAAGGATATATTCCTACTTAGCCACAAACTATCACACCAAACAAAATGAACAGTAATTTAGGAATGATCTAACGCCTGGACCACATTCTAATTTCAACACTCACCCCCAAATGACCTTTGTGGCTGGTCTAGGCTGTCTGGGACCCTGTATGTGTTCTCTCCACCTGCTCTAATCTAGAATGGTCTCTTTGTCAAGATCCTAATTCTAAAGAGACCAGACGGTGGTCCAACAGAAAGTCCACGGTCTGGAGCTATCTGCTGGCTTCCTCGTGGTGTGCTTTAGCTTGTTCGTCTGTTCGTTGTATTCCTATGAGCCTAGAGTCAGGTAGGAACCCAGGACTTGTGACCAGGTTCCACATAGGAGCTGGGGTGGACCTCATTTTGTACCATGCCAAAAACCCCTGACCACTGGTTGCATTTCCAGAATGGCTTAGGGGGAGGGATGCCCTGTCTCCCTTCTGCATGGTTGTGTTAGCCTCCCCCGCAAGCCCAGACAACTGGAAAGTCCGCTGCAAGGTGCTGCTACCGTGGCTTGCGGAAGTCAGGCCCTGTCAGCATCCCCTTAGTAACCTTGACGCCAGTGAATTGTCCTTGCCTGGGAGTTTTGTTAGCTGTGGTACAATGTCAGTTTTCCAGTTCTCCTCCTCCTGCCTCACTAATTAGCTGATGTTTGTCTGGGGAGTAGCGCTTTCTCTCATCGGTGTCAGCTCTTTGGTTAGCCTGAAAAAGTTCCTGGAAAGGCAGGACGAGTGCATGTGTGCTGCCCTTCAATGACCAGCAAGATGTTGGGGTCAGAGCTGTCCCGCAGGGTGACCGGTAACTATTTTTAGGCTTTCATTCTTGGGGCATTGTTATGGACATCATCAGTTTTCACCTGTTCTGGATTTTACTTCCAACCCGCCAAGGGCTTCTTTTCCAAGCCCAGGCTTGGAGAAGTGCTTTGTTTACCAAGGGTTGTGCCCTTGAGGGTCTGGCCCTGCGGCCAGATCCCACCGCCCTGCTGGGGATCTGGGCTCTCCAGCCTTGGGAGGGCCAGGCCTCCCCCTGCAGAGGCCAGACAGGGTTGGCGTTTCCTCCTGTTGGCCTGCAGCAATGGGCACTCAGGGTCTCGGCAGCCAGGGCTCTCAGGGCCACCCCACCTGCCCATACCTGTCTGCCCCACCAGGTTTTTCTCTCTCCTCAGGTTTCTGAGAGGCCCCCCGGGCGGAGAGTTTTTGGATTTGAGGCCAGTGTTTCTTTGAAGGTGTGAAGGTTGGAGTGAGAGGTGCCCCCAGCCTTCCTGGTTGCCGGAGAAGCAGGGCCAGGTGGCCTGGTCACAACTGCATCTCAGGCTGTTTGTTCCTGGTGCCCCGCTGACTAGGCTGGGGGGGACAGGAGGCCAGGGCTGGGTTTCTTCCCCCTCTGGCTCTGCCCACTGCTTTGCTGGCCCTCTGGGCCACTGCATCCATCGCTGTGGTCTCGCCACACTCTGGGCTTGGCCTACCGTGTGCCTTCTCATCTCCTTTCACCCCATGCAGCCCCCCCACAGTGGGGACCGAGCAGATGGCTAGCATGCATACGAAGGACTTGGACTCTGGAGGAAGAAGTTTCTTGCCCGGGGGAGCCCGGTCTCTCTGACTCCCAGCCAAGCCACGGCTCTGGTCCCACAGTGTACCGTGGCATGAGCGTTCCCATCTAGATCCTTCCCAGCTCACCCCTTCCTGCCTGGCACCACCTTCTCCTGCCAGCTGGCTCTGTCTCAGACCATGTCTGTCCCCTTGCACATCTCACTCCGCCCTGGGTGAGCAGCCACTTTGAGTGCCATGGGCTGTTGCCCGCTTGAAGTTCTCTGGGGCCCAGGAGGGGCTGGTGGGTTTGGTGGAGCTAGGGTGGGGGCCCCGATTTAGAAACCAGTTCCCTGTGTCCACCTGAGACAGGCCTTGAGGCCTCCAAGGAAGGGACTGGCCCTCTGGTACCCCACCCGCTCTCGGCAGGGCCAGAGGTGACGTTTCCGGCTGTCTTCTGTCCCCACGCTGAGGCTGAGGAGTCTCTGTGTTGCCTGCATCCGGTAGGCTCCTGGCCCGTGGGGAGCCTCCCAGGAGGCTGGGACTAGACTCCTCACTGCAATGACCTCCTTTTTCTCCTAGTCCACCTTCTTGAGTCTAATGACCTCCACAGCCAGCGAAGCCGCGTCCTATGAATTCACCACCCTGACATGTATCCCTGGGGTCATCGAAGTAAGTTGGGGTGTGCTGGATTCCAGAAGGGGGAGGGGTGTGTGCTCGGGTTTGCGGTGGTGTGGAGGGATGTGGTGTCCGTGCGGAGGGAGACAGCTCTGAACTGAGCTGCTTTGCCCCAAAGCCCTGGCACCTCAGGATTCTGGCTGCTGAGACCCCAGAGATGCCTGACTGGTTCCAAGAGTCGGGCCGGCCCATGGCAGCTCTCCCTGGCGCCCCACTGTGCTCCGCTGTCCCACACCGCCCCAGCTTGGGTCACTTGTTGCTGGCTGGCTGGATCCCTCTGGCTCCCATGAAGCTTCAGAGCCTGGGGCAGCTGGGGTCCTGGGGCCTGGAGCCTCCACGCTGCAGGGACGTTTTTGTGGAGTGCTCTTACCATCACTGAAGACCCACTGTGGTGGGATCGTAACACCTCGAGAGCCCCTCCCCACGGCTCCTCAGCTCGCGGGAGAGGGTCTTTGCCGGGCTGGAGTGGTGAGAAGACAAGGCTTGGGCCTGGCCCCGGAGGCTGACCACAGGGTTTCCCACAGCCCCTGCAATGCAGGCTGTTGTAGGGCTCCTGGGCTCAGGCAGGCCCTTCCTGCAGGGACTCCTCCCCTGACCTTCTCTTCCCCATTCTAGTATAAAGGGGCCAATATCCAGCTCCTCGACCTGCCTGGGATCATCGAGGGTGCAGCACAAGGTAGGAGGTGGGGACAGGAGGGTGGGAGACAGGGTGGCTCTCAGCACCCCGGCCCGCCCTTCCAGAGGGTGTTGGGTACTGGCCTCACTGTTAAAATCGGACGTGGCTCCGGGCTTGGACGGGGAGGGGGAGGCTCGCAGCCTCTCACACTCCTCCGGCCTCGTACTGTCCTGGCTGGCCCCATCTGAAAGCCCAGGAAACCGAGGCCCCTCGAGGTGAGGTGACTTGCCCAAGGTCGCATAGCTCGCCTGACAGGTTTGAATTCGCTCTTCTACTCCACGGGCTCCAGCGCGGGTTCCCTGCAGGGAGCGGACACCTATCAGCTGTGCTTCTCATCCTGGAGCCCCATCCTTGGTCGTTTTGGTTTTGTGTGTTCTGAGATGGGAACATGCCCGTGGCTTCTGGGGGTGGCCCGCAGGGGGTGCCCTGCAGCCTCGCAGAGATGGGAACCAGCTGATGGTTCTCTGGCAAGCGCCGGGCTATGTGCTGGCCACTGTCTCAGTCCTCAGCTGGCCCTGTGACTTAGCGAGTGTCACCATTTCCTTTTCATAGCTGGGAGGAACGTCAGGGATGATAGGTAAAGGGTCTGCCCTGAATGACTATTGACCCACCAAGGGGCAGAGCTGGGGTCGGCACCTGCCTCTCTGGCTCTGTAACCCCGGCATGGCTGGGCAGCAGGGCCTCCTCCCTGCGGGTCCAGTTGCTCTCTCTGCCCTGTGCCCTCCCATACCCCACCGTCATCGGGGCAGAGTCCTGCCTGCTTGGACTGGGGCAGGGGGAGTGGTGATGGTCCCCCAGGAACCTGCTGTCCCCGCTAGCATCGTGGGGCCTGTGGGTGGTCTGGCCACGGTGAGGGGAGTGTGCGGGGAGTGTCGGGAGGTCGCTGGCCCGTGAAGATCACCAGGCCCAAGCTCCTCTTTCTCAGAAGAGGGAGGCCGGTCATGGCTGAAATCTATACTACCTAGATCCTAGTGCTGTGACCTTGGCAAGATGCCTGGCTTCTCTGGTGGTCTCATAACCACAGGGTCTGATCTTTATGTGGCAGTTCCTAGAGCACCTCTTCCTGTGGCGTCTCGTGTGATCCTTTCTGCAGCCCTGTGGAGGGGGGGGTGGGTTGTCGCGCCCGTTTCCAGAAAGGGCACGTGTGTTGAAATCCTCAGACCACGCTAGCTTTGTGATCTCAGGCAAGTGAGTGAATGTCTCTAAACAAGGTCTCGGTTTTCTCATCTGTACAATGGGTGTGATGCTGCTGCCTGTACAGAATCGTTTTGAGGATTAGGTGAGGAAATGTTCAGGAGGCCTGCCGCACGGTAGGGGCAGGGGGAGAACGTTACTTCTCCTAGGGTGGCGATGTCAGATTGCCTTCTCTCTGCAAGTCTCCATGAGTAAAACACCACATGGATTAAAGAACAGCGCCGGGGAGATCCCAGCCCAGGGCTGCCACGTGGCGGAGACCACGGTGGAGCTGTTAAGGACAGGAGTCTGGGGCCCTGTGGGCGGGGGGGCGTGCTTCTGTCACCGTGTGACCCCATCTCTTCCCCCTGTCCAGGGAAAGGCCGTGGCCGGCAGGTGATTGCTGTGGCGCGCACGGCTGATGTCGTCATCATGATGCTGGACGCCACCAAGGGAGAAGTGCAGAGGTCCGCGGGGTGGTGTGCTGGGGGGGGCAAACTGATACATCTGGGGAGGTCCCTGGGCGGGCTCGTGGGATGCTGTGGCTACATCTGCTGTGTCCCTGAACTCACGATGGGTGGCCCAGGGGCTGCTTGGGCCCCTCCCACATGGCAGCAGCGGCAGGCCTGTCCGCAGGCTAAACCCGTGCGGTCAGCCTGGAGCATCCTCTCGGAGAGGCTTGCATCTGGCATGGAGGCGTCTGGAGGCTGAGGACTGCGCTGTGCTGGCGGAAGCCTCTGCCACCGGCCCCTAGCTGGCACAGGCTGTCCTGGCTCTGGCTCCTGCCTGCCGAGGCTGAGGTGCCTCAGTTGCTGCCCAGAACCCACCGGGAGCCCAGCCCCAAGCAGCAGCTTTATTCGTGCCCTGACCTGCTGGCTGAGGGGCACACCGGGCCTCCCTCTGTGTGCCAGTCGCAGACCCAGCCAGTCTCCCCTCCGACTGGCCAGAAGGTCCAGAGGCTCCCCCTCTGCAGCTTTGGGTTGTTGGGAAGGAACATTCTGGGTTTCTAGTGGTGGGTAGGAGGGCACTGGTCTCCCTCCGGGTGGGCAGGGGCTTCCTGTGGACCATGGAAGCCATCCGGCCTGCCTCTGGGCACTTGTGGAGGCTCATGGGGGCTCTACCCAGGTCTCTGCTGGAGAAGGAACTGGAATCAGTGGGTATCCGCCTGAACAAGCACAAGCCCAACATCTACTTCAAGGTAAGGCCCCTCACCTGTAGGCCAGGCCTGGGCAGGTTTGGGATGATTGCCGCTGCCCCTTGGTGAGCAGCTCTCCCTCCCTCTCTTCTCCAGCCCAAGAAAGGTGGTGGCATCTCCTTCAACTCAACAGTCACGCTGACCCAGTGCTCAGAAAAGCTGGTACAGCTGATCCTGCATGAGTACAGTATCCTTTCCAAAAGCAGCAAGGGAGGGGCAACGTGAGACAGGAGGCCTTGTGGCCCAGGATGCTAACAGACCACACCCCAAGCCACCCCGGATCCATCCGAACAGCCACCAGGAAGGCTGCAGCCCGGTGACATGGGGCACTTCCTGTCCCCTTCGCCTCCGTGCTCACCAGGCTGCAGGCTGCCTGGGCCACAGCCGTGTACTCAGCAGGGCCTTCCTGACTCCCTGCCAGGTTCTAGGCACTGGTAGCCAGTCACATCTGGAAGGAAGGTGAGATGGTGAGGGAAACAGCCCCCAAGGACAGAGTTCCTGGCCTGGGGAAGCCTCAGGGAGAACCAGGGGCCTGGCTGTTCACTGCTAAAGTAACGTTGGGGGCCTAGGTGAGTCTCTGGAGGACCCTGGAGGACGGGGCAGAACCCCAGAGGTAGAGGAGCTCAGCATATGAAGAACTCACCATGGGACAGGCTGTCTGCGAGGTCGTGAGGCCCCTGTCACCACAGGTATGCAAGCAGAGGCAGGGTGGCCTCCAGAGGAGAGCTTTCCATGGGGGAAGGTGGGTTAGAGTGGTGCTTGCAGACAGTGCTCTTGGCACTGAAGCCTGGGGTTCCACTGAGGATTCTGGCAAGTACATTTTTCTTCTTGCCTAACTGTGAAGATTGAAGCCACTGATTGAAACTTTACCTGTTCTGGTTCCTTTTGAAAAAAAAAAATGAGGGCACTCCCCAAACTCTGCCATCTTGTAAAACCTCCAAGGCAGATGCCCTCTGAGGTCCCTTGCAGCACTGTGTTTCTTGGCTGGCCGTTCCGGCCCCTCCGCTGCGGGGACATGAGGAGCTGCGGGTGCACAAGTGGCCCTTAATCCGAGCCCCTCAGAGATCTTCAACGCGGAGGTGCTCTTCCGAGAAGACTGCTCCCCGGACGAGTTCATTGATGTGATTGTGGGCAACCGGGTGTACATGCCCTGCTTGTATGTAAGTGGCACCAGCCCCCAGGGTGCGCGTGCGGGAGGGAAGCTCGCCAGGGGCCGACCGGATGCGAGGCGGCCTTCCCGGAGGAGCAGGAAGAGCTGGGGCTGCCTCCACCCGCGCCTCCCCTGTCCCCTGGGGGCTGCGTGAGGCTTGCACACCTGTCTAGCTTGACACCGGGGCTCTAGTCCAGCCTCCCCTTCTGGGCGTGGACAGCGGCCCCAGGCCCCTGCAGCCTTTCCCCATCCTTGAGGCGGTGAGGAAGGGAGGACATGGGCTTGGCGTTGCGCCGAGGCCCACAGAGGGAGGAACTGTGGGCCGAGCCGAGGCATTTGGGGCCCCATTTCCTGCACTACTTTGTCCCATTCCTTCCCCAACACCTACCTCCCCGCTCTCAATCCCAGGTTTATAACAAAATCGACCAGATCTCAATGGAGGAAGTGGACCGCCTGGCCCGGAAGCCCAACAGTGTGGTCATCAGGTGAGCTCTCGGCTGCCCTGAATCCTTCAGGTATCTGAGCTCGTCAGGCCTCCCGGGCGCCCTGGGCCAGGCAAGCCCCCCATGTGCGCCCGGGGCAGAGGAGACCATCTCAGTAACGGCTTTGACCTGGTCCTACCCCGGATCGGCCTGGGCAGAGTGGGTGATGTGCGGTGGGCTCTGCTTAAGAAAACAGAAGGGAAATAGTACCACCGATGTAGATGGTTAATAATCACTAAGAGGGGGCGCCTGGGTGGCTCAGTCGGTTAAGCGACTGCCTTCAGCTCAGGTCATGATCCCGGAGTCCCGGGATCGAGTCCCGCATCGGGCTCCCTGCTCGGCGGGGAGTCTGCTTCTCCCTCTGACCCTCCCCCCTCTCATGCTCTCTCTCATTCTCTCTGTCTCAAATAAAAAAATAAAATAAAATAATCACTAAGAGGCTTCGGAGCCTAGTAGTTAAGGTCAGGCCTCAGAAAGCCCAAGAGTGTGAGCCAGCTGCTCCTGGTCCTCTGGAAGATGCGGCTTCCACGGCGTCCACGGCATCCTCGGCGTCCTCCGCGCCCATGGCAGGCAGCGTGGGCGGTAAGGGGAACCCAAGTCGTCGGGTGGGTGGGGCCATCCTGGCCCCGCCCCCCGGCCCTGCTTAGACCGATGGGTCCTGGGGGTGCTGCTGGCACTGTGGCTGAGGGCTGTTTGTTCTCTGATCACCATCCCTGCAAATTCCTCCTTTGGAGCAGCCTCGGGCTCCACTCTGCTGGCAGCACAGCTCAGACAAGGCTTACGGGAGCGGGATGCTGAGGGACCAGGTGGGGTGACTGGTGCAGATGATGGGTAAGGGTCCTGGACCGTCTCCTGGGCCTTGCCGGCTACTGCCAAGAGCAGCAGAGAGCGGGCGTCCTTCCTGAAGGACAGCTCAGTTCCTCTCCTGCAGCTGCGCGCCAGGCTCCTTTCAGGGGCTGCGCGAGGACAGGCTGGTCCTCCGGGCCTGAGGTCACCTCCACACACACCTTCACCTGCTGTGCTCACAGCGTGTCAGCAGAGGTCAGGGTACCCGCTCAAGGTCACGCCTCCGCAAACGATGAAGCCGGGGGCCGTGCCATCACTGACAGCCCCACTGGGCTGCCCTGTGCCCGTCGCTGTCCTCCAGCAGCTGGCAGGAGGGAAGCCCCCCCAGAGCATCGCAGAGACCCCCAGGAGAGACAGCAGAGCTCTCCCGGGCGTGACCGTGGCTGTGACCAGAGGCGCGGGCAGCTGAAGTGTCAAGCTGCCGTCGGATCTGCGGGCTTAGTCTCCCACGGGTGCCCGCTGGGCCACCCTGGCCCCGGTACCCTGGCCTCCGAGCCCGCGGGGACTGCTCTGACTGGCCGCCTTCCTCCCTGGCAGCTGCGGCATGAAGCTGAACCTGGACTACTTGCTTGAGATGCTTTGGGAGTACCTGGCCTTGACCTGCATCTACACCAAGAAGAGAGGACGTGAGTTTGGTGGCGGGTGGCCCCGGGCCGAGTCACCGTTCCTGTGGGGCTGCCAGGCTCTGCCTGTGGCACCCA
The DNA here is from genome assembly GCF_002201575.2 of Neomonachus schauinslandi. Taxonomy (NCBI): domain Eukaryota; kingdom Metazoa; phylum Chordata; class Mammalia; order Carnivora; family Phocidae; genus Neomonachus; species Neomonachus schauinslandi. Next base: position 11,329,391 of record NC_058417.1, on the reverse strand, counting down.
GAGGGCCCAGTGCCCCCGGCTCAGCATGTCCCGTACAGACCACAGCTCTTCTGGCATCTCAGAGCTGGCAGTGCCCTCGGCCCCAGGCTGCTAGAGCCCTCGGCTGAGCCTTTACAGAATGCCGCTCTCTGGGGCCGTTGGCCTGGTCTTGGGGACGCCCCCCGGGGTGGGGGGGCAGCAGGCTAGAGGCCGGCCCGTGGTTCCCCACGGGCTACAGTGATCACCCCCCTCCCACGCCGCCTGGGTCAGCACTTGAGGCACGTGAATATAGAGGAGCCTTCACCATGCCCCCCCCATCCACCCCTTGGGGCACACGTCTCACACCCTGTGACCGTGCGGCTGGGTTCTGGCAGTTTGCGTGGCCTTGACCTTGTCGGCAAGGGAGAAGCTGCAGCTGCCCCGGACTGGTCACCAGCAGCTGTCACATCTTGACAGTGCTGTCCAGAGGCTCCGCGTGGCTGCACTTAGTTAGGGCTCTCATGGCTGGTGGGGTTGCAGGCCGCCTGAGTCCTGGACGTGGATTTCTGTTGACTTCCTGTGTTAAGGTCAAGGTCGGAGAACACCGCACAAGGATCTGTAGGGAGGGTGTGCCAAGTGGTGAGGGGAAGGCTAGGCCACGGCTGGGGGCTGGAAGGGCCTCTGTCCCCTGGTGGAAGGCAACCACAGGGCAGCTTGGGGCCATAACTGGTTGCCCCCCTGTCCCCCCACCTCCGATCTCTACCTTTGCAGAGAGGCCAGACTTCACAGATGCCATCATCCTCCGGAAAGGGGCCTCCGTGGAGCATGTGGTGAGTTGCCGAGATGTGTCCAGACGGCGGGTCAGGGAGCTCTCCGTGCCCGCTGCGGGGTTTGGCCGGAGGCTCTGCCAGCCCTTCGCGGATGTGGGTCACCCACTGTGGTAGCAGAGTGGCTGTGGGCAGGCTCCGGAGTTAGACCTGGGGTCGCCTCCCGGCCACCGTTCCCAGCCGCATAGCGAGCCCCCAGGCCTCCCCCGGAGGCAGGGGTGTACCGCCCGCCCCAGTGGTGGTCGTCTCCCTCCTGTCACACGCTGCTGCCCTGGGGCATCTCTGTATTGTTAACTCCAAGCTGTGTTTCCCCAGTGCCGGCCCGTGGCTCAGAGTAGCTGCCTCCATGCCCTTGGCCCCTCCTGGCTTCCTGTCCCCCAGTCAGCCCCCCGCGGCCCTCCCTGCTCCCACATCCTGCACCCCCCCCAGCCCCGGATGGCTCTGAATGCTTTTTGCACTCAACACACATTTACTGAGCACGTGGGTAAAGCACTGAGTAAATAACGCAGCCCCAGTTCCGGCCAGAATGGGGTCCTTCAGGGGCAACAGATGCCAAACACCCAATGGAAGAGCTAAGAGGTCACCCCTAAGGGGGAGTGCAACAAAGTAAGGCAATGGGGAGTGACCCTGGGTCTACACAGAGAAGCCACATGGTCTCAGGGGAGGGGACCTGATTGGGCCTGTAGACCAAGGAGGACCTGACTGGGAAGAGTTAGGGGTGGTGGAAGCCCTCCCAGGCAGGGGAGCGAGGTATGCAAAGGTCCTGAGGCAGAGGGGCACTGGGCTGAGCCTGTGGGCTCAGGGAGAGGAGTGTGGGTTCCATATCTGGACTTTTGTTGCAGGCCCAAAGGTCACCTGTCCCAGAATGTGACCCTGCACCACTTTTTACGAAGGCATATGGGCCCTGCAGGAGCAGGTGACAGCCCAAGAGCCTGGGACAGTGTACCAGGTCACACAGACAACTTAAGGCTTTGGTTTTGGGGGGTTTTGTTTTCCATCTAGCTCATTTCTTTTCAGGATCTGTCCGGTGGACGGGTGGTGGGCTGGCCTGCAGGCTGTGCTCCCGCATTCATTCATTCAGCAAGCCCAGCCTGAGGCCCCTGCCAGCTAGAGGCCCCAGTACAAACAGGCGGGGTTCGGCCTTGAAGGCCAGCATGGCTGGCAGAAGCCACATCCCTTAGATGACTCATAAGGAGCTCCGTGGGGGAGTCCCTGTCCCTGCAAGCCTGTTTCAAAACCTGTGGCAGAGGTGTGTCCTGGGGACTGAGCAGCTGTTGGTATGGGGGCCCCCATGTGCTAGTCCTCTGTGGGGTTCCCCTACACCCCCTGTGGGGTTCCCCTACACCCCCTGTGGGTACTTTCCTCTACCCGCTCACGTCCTGGCGGCTTGCCCAAGAGGATGTAGGACTTCAGCCACTCCAGGAAGAAAAGCGGGAGATAGCAGGAGAATGGTTTTCTAGGCAGGGGGAATAGTAGGTGCAAAGGCCCAGAGGCAGGAGCGAATGTGGGGAATGCTCGCTGTTTGCCATCAGCTGCCCGGAGGGCCAGAGGCAGGAGGGGCTAGACCTAAGGGTGAGAAGTGCCCAGTGAGGTGGGGAGGGGTTTGGGGGGCCCGGCTCCAGAGCCTGGACTCTGTCCGCGAGAGCCTTGCTCTTCAGTGGTCACCTCCTCCCTGCTCGCTCTCCACACGGGTGCCTCCCTCCTGGGACACCCAACTGTCCCAGGTGCCACAGGGTATACGAGAAGGCCTGCCTGGATGCCGACGGCAGGGGCCCAAAGTAGAGGAACCACGTAGACACTGGAGCCAGGCAGACGCAGGGTCATAGCCTGGTTCCCCCATACTGTGTCAGCCTCCCTGTGCCTCAGTTTCCTCTTCTGGGCGTAACAGCCCCAGCCCCAGGGCCTCTGTAATGCACCCAGCCTCGGCCCTGGTATGCATTCAGTAAGAGCTGAGGAAGGCCTTGCCTCCAAAAGGGTCGTGGGCCATAAGCCCCCAAAGCAGCGAGGGCCTCGCAGGGCTGTCAGCAGTGAGAGGCGCGGTGGACACGGAGGAGCAGGAGTGTCCCCATCATCAAACAGTATGCTCTCTCCCCTCGTAGGAAAGATGGCCTGGGATGACCTTCCATTGGCCCCCACTGCTAGAGACAAGTGCAGAGAAAGGTAGAGGAGGCCCAGAGCAGGTGGGAAATGTTCTCTCAGGCTCAGCATCCGCACAGGAGCGGGGGCCGAGGCATCGGGGCTCTAGCCAGGACCCACAAGGCTTGCGGGCACCGGGGGGGAGAGGCAGCACCACACGGCCTTCCCTCCAGCCCCCCTCCACTGCGCCTGCCCCCCCGATCTCAGGGGGAAGAGCTGCCCACCCCTGCAAGGCCCCCTCCTTCCAGCTTCCTTTAGAAGCCCTGGGATTCCGGAGGTGGGGCTGGATGATGTCCTGGGCGGGCAGCTCCAGGTGCCAGCTGTGGCCAGGACGGTGACCAGGTGTGACTCCAGGCTGAGGTGCGGTGTCCGGAAAACCACCCCCGCCCATCCGAAGGAGCATCTGTCAGGGGTGTCACTCAGGCAAGGCTGGCAGGAAGGCTGCTGACAGCCAGATCCAGACCTTCTTCTAAAGCCTTCGAGAACATTTTTTTTTAAGGATTTTATTTACTTATTAGAGAGAGAGCACAAGCAGGGGGAGTGGCAGGCAGAGGGAGAAGCAGGCTCCCCGCGGAGCAGGGTGCCCAATGCGGGACTCAATCCCAGGACCCCGGGATCATGACCTGAGCTGAAGGCAGACGCTTAACCGACTGAGCCACCCAGCGCCCAAGGTTTCGAGAACATTTCTAATGGGCACCACAACCTTTGGGCCAGCCTGGAAGTGGGAGCATCAGAACAGCCTGCAGCCATGAACACGAGACTGTGGATCGAGCCTGTGGTGTTCACAGGCCACGGCTCTGAGTGTCTGCCAGCGGAATTGCTGCTTCTTGGCACCTGCCTGGGCTTGGGTGTGTGGCCAAGCTCGGTGGGCTCGGGTAGAGACTCCTCTCACTGTCCCTCTCTCCCATCCTCCAGTGCCACCGCATCCACCGGTCACTCGCCAGCCAGTTCAAGTACGCGCTGGTGTGGGTGAGTCTCTGGGTCAGAGATGGGCGGGGGTCCTGCCCAGCATCGCCCTGGGTTGGGCAGGGGCACGGCGTTCGTGCTGCTCTGTGCGGTGTCCCAGTTCAGGGGCGTGCGTGCTGACCCCTGCTGGCCTCTCCCACTTTGGGATCCGGGGATGGTCAGGCCCCCGGGGACATCTGCCAGTGCTGGGGCCCCCACTTCAGACTCTAGCGTTCACAGCCCCCCCAACATACCTACAGCGCCCCCCACCTTCCTCCTGTAATAGCTATACTAGGCGTGGCCCTGCTCAGGACAGAGGCTGACGTGGCCCCTTTGTCCCCTGCCTAGGGCACCAGCACCAAGTACAGCCCGCAGCGGGTGGGCCTGACCCACACCATGGAGCACGAGGACGTCATCCAGATTGTCAAGAAGTAGTGCCTCCTGCTGGGCCCCCTGCCTGCCCACCCTGTCTCCCCCGGGGAGTCAGACCTGGCCGGACACACCAAAGCCCAAACAGGAAATTCATACAAATACATACACCCCAGGAAGGGGTCTCTCAAGTCTCTGCTGTTTCTGGAAGTTTCTTCAGTAGGCAGATGATGAAGAGTGTATTGGGGCAGAGGGACATGGTTGGGGAACTTGGGCTGGGCTGGTGGCATTTGCCACGAGACTGGCCCCTTGGGTGGGGGTTCTGTGTTTGGAACACTGGGCCTGCGCCCTGCCCCTGGCCCCCGCTCAGGCACCGAGGGGGCAGGTTGCCCCCCCTACCCTGCAGCCAGGGCCTCATGCGGACGGCTTGCTCAGTGCTGGGGCTCAGAGCCGAGCCTGCCCGGGTCCCTGGGAGCTGTAGTTTCTGTTGGGGCACCTTGGGCCTTCAGCTCCTCCCAGCCTGCCTGACACTCGGGGAGGGGGCCTCCCAGGACAAGCCCTCTGCCCCAGCCCAGGGCTGCTCCATGGTGGCCTTAAGCCCCAGCTCATGCCCTCCTCAGCCCGAGGAGTCCTGATGTACTGCACTGACCCCGCCACCCGGGGCCTGCACAGACGCCTGGAGTGGTGGCTTTGGTGTTGGGTTTCTGTACTTTTCCCCCAAGCCCCTGGTCTTGGCTCTCCTTTCTACAATAAAGAGTGGAAACAATCCCTTTCAGACTGAGGACAGTTCTGTCAGTTTGCTGAACTCTTACCAGGCTGGATCAGGGCCAGCCACGAACCTGGTGACCTGAGGATGGCTGGAGCCTGGGCTGTGGCAGAGCAGGCCCAAGTCTGGGGTACAGAGGAGAGTGTGGGGGTGCTCTCTGCCCTGGCGGGTTGGCTAGGGCCCGTGGGCCCCAGATGCGGCACCTCCTGAGGCCAGGCCTGGCTGCCAAGGTGGGCAGAATTCTCAGAAGGCCCTTGTGGCTTTCGGGGTGGCAGGGAGGCTCCCCTGTGAGAGCAAGGTAGCCGGGTCTATCATCCGTTAGCTCAGCAGGCAGGGCTGGATGGGCCTTGGTGTGGTGCCAAGGAGTGGCAGCAGGTGGTCAGTGAGCCCCTGCATGCTAGGGTCGGTGCGGGGCCATCCTAGCAGCCTGTTCTCCAGAGGCAGCAACTTGCCCTGGGCTTCTACAGCTTGTAAGTGCAGGGCTGGGATTTGAACCCCAGCTGGGGCTTCTGAGCCACAGGGGAGGCTTCCCGGAGGAGGTGGGCCTTTTGAGAGTGAATCATAACAGGTTTTGTGGGGCTCCCAGGCACTGGGCTGGCAGGAGGCGGCGAGGGCTTCCCCGGGGGTCTTCAGGTCCAGCTGGGCTGTGGAGCAGGTCCCCTGCCCCGCTTTCCAGGCTGTTCCTGGCTCCTCTGTCAGCTGCTCAGGCTCCTTTCCTGAGACAAAACAGGAATAATAGACATCATTAAATATACATGGGGCCCCAGGCGGTCGGCGTGGTGGGCTGGGCCTCCTTTCCCCACAACACTGAGCAGCTCTGCTGGGCTGGCCATGCTCCTGGGGCCAGCCACAGGACCCCCATTAGGCGGCATGCAGGCAGGGAGCAGGCCACGGGACCCAGGTAAGAAGAGCCCGGCCCTGGGCCCTAGGGGTCTGTTACAAGTACCTCTCCCCGGGTTGCAGGGAGGGGAAGAAGGGAGAGGGCAGTAGGCCTTGCCCCTAACTCACAGTGAGGCGCTCCCTGGGCCTCGGTTTCTTCATCCATAAAATGGGCGTGATGCCCACACAGTTCCCCTCTCAGTGAAGGTCGGATGCCAAGACAGGTAAGTGCTCTGTGGCTTACCTCAGCCCTTCTCCCCACGGCCACCAGGCCCGGCCACGAGGTCCCACGTAAGGGTTTCCGCCTGGATGATGGTCACTGCTACTTCTTGCCTTGCAGGTAGGGAAGGGCCCCTTGTTCACAGAGCATCAGATCCAGGCCTATTCTGTGCACCAGGCCGGCTGGGAAAGGGTGGGAGATGAGGCCAGAGGTCCTCAGGCAGTATGGGCTTCGGGCAGGCATTGCCAAGGGTCTCCAGCCACTGGGCCACCGTGTTCCCCACCACGGACGGGCTGTTTCCTGGGCCAGGTCTGTGTGTCCATAGGTCCGGGCAATCTGCTTCTCTGTGTTGAATGTTTGGTTCTCTGGATGGGTGGCTGGCATGGTTATGCTGTCTGGACCCGCGTGAGAGCCGAAGGAACCACATGCTGTGCGCACCCAGGTCGGTGTGAACTGACAGCTTGCAGAGGGGTGTCCTTAGGGCTGGAGAAGCCCCTCAAGAGCCCCTGAGGTCCCTGCCTCCCCCCCCCTGCCACCAGGGTGAGTGCCAAGCGTTGGGCCCCGCCCTAGACGGCCACCCTGTTCCCACCATTCACCCTCCCTGGGCCTTCTTCGGTGCGGGGAGGCTCTGGCCAGGCTGATCCGAAGCCCCTTCCTGCTCAGAAGATCGTGAAGGTCAATGATACCCACGCCCTCACTCAGGCCCGTCCATAGACCACAGGGCTGCATTCCCAGAGGGCCCAGCCTGCAGCTTGATAAGACGGGGAGGGGGGGGCAAAGGAGCCCGGGGCATGAATATTCATCCACATCTGTGTGTTTCTGTCCGTGTCCCTCCTGTTCAGCTTAGATTCCATGCTTCCTCATTTCAGAAACCTCCTTTGGCAAGAATCCCTCCCGCTAAAGCTCATCTGCCCTCAAGATCCCCTCTGGCCTGGCCCCAGGAGCGGGGCTGGGGGGTTTGTACCATCTGTTGCGGAGGGTCCCCCCACAGCAAGGCCTGCCTCAGGTGCTCCCTCGGCAGCTCTTCTAACCGCCTCTGCTCCCCTTGAACCCCAGCTGGGAAACTCCTCATCTTCTCCAAACGCTCCGGCTCATCCACACCTCCATGATGAAGAGGCCGAGTCCAGGCCACCTCCTCTGGGCCTTCACACCTTCACACTGCATGGATGACTCAGCCTCCCTCTGTTTGTCTCAATTTCTCTCTCTCTCTCCTGGGTCGGTCTCACTGATTTGCCAACTAATCTGTATTAGTTTGCTCGTGCCGCCGTAACGAAATATCACAGACTGGCGGTCCTAGACAATAGAAATTGGTTTCTTGATCCCTGACAGCCCCCCCCCCCCCGTGCATGCTGCCATTCTGGAGGCTGGAAGTCTGTGATCAAAATGGCAGGGTTGGTTTCTCCTGAGGCCTCTCTCCTTGACTCAGAGGCTCACAGCACCCTCATCCGGCCTTTTGTCTGTGCGCCTCGTCCACTGAAAAAATTATGAGCCCCTGGACATGTCATTCCCTGTGGCCACCTGCTTTTCGTGGCTTAGCTCCTCCAAGTACCCCTCCCCCATGTCAATCTCACCCACCAGCTCTCCCCAACATGCTGCCTAAACAGCTCCTGCCCCGGCCCAATGTCACTCGTTTCTAGACAGCGACCATTTCTAACCACATTTACCTGGCCCAGCAAGCTTGGCACAGTCAGTAAGGGCCGGAGTGGGAGACCCCCTACTTCTTGCTCTGTCCTCCTACACAGGCTCACCCCCACCCCCTGCCTCTGTTTCATCTGACCTGTGGATCTAAATTTCCCTGACTCCTCATCTGGACATCCCATGGTCCCCCCAAGTCCTAGAACAAACCCCATCCTTCGCCACACGGTGGCCCAAAAGCTTTTCCCACACCACTTTCCAAGAAGCAATGTGAGGCAGTGGTTGAGAGCATGGACACTCAGGAGCCAGACTTTCCAAGCTCGAATCCTGTTTCAGGCTGTGTGGCCTCAGGCAACTCACTAGACTTCTCTGGGCCTGTCTCCCCACCTGTAAAGTGGGAAGAATAGTACCTACTTCCCGAACTCGTAGTGAGGGTTGAATGAATGCTGTGTGGCCGGGTAGTTCTCACTTCCTCGTTGGGGGTTCTCTGCTGGGTGATGGAACCTCTCTAATCCGGAGCCCTTCATCTACAGGATGGGAAGAGCAGTTCCCACTTTACATACCGTGCGAATCTAGTAAGATACTAGAGCAAAGCATTCCAGACCAACCCTGGCCCACAGTAAAACTTGCCAGTGTTGGTTTTGTTATTTTCTTTCTTTTTTTTTTTTTTAAAGATTTTATTTATTTATTTGAGAGAGAGAGAATGAGAGACAGAGAGCATGAGAGGGAGGAGGGTCAGAGGGAGAAGCAGACTCCCTGCCAAGCAGGGAGCCCGATGCGGGACTCGATCCCGGGACTCCAGGATCATGACCTGAGCCGAAGGCAGTCGCTTAACCAACTGAGCCACCCAGGCGCCCGGTTTTGTTATTTTCAAAATGCATATGTGGTCTTGGCACTCCTGACAGCCTAAAACCCTTCCGAGGCTCCCCACTACTTTAGGGATAGAGACCAAAATCCCACCCCAGCCTCCAGGTCTCACGGGGCAGGTCCCTCCTGCCATCCTGGCCGCTTCTCACTCCACATGCTCTGCATCCCTTTGCCCCTCTCACCACTTGGCCTTTGCACATGCTGTTCCACCTGCCTGGAACACTCTTCCCTCTTTCATTTGATTCGCTCCCTCTCATCCTTCAGATCTTGTCTCAGGGTCACCTACTCAGGGGCACCTTCCTGGTCTTCCAATGCACTGTTCGCCCACCAGGGTTGTGGTGGGCCTGGCCTCCAGAGCCCTGCTCATGGCTAGCAGTGTCCCCCTTGGGGTGGCTCTTTGCTTCAAGTCTGTGTCCCTGTGACCCTGGGAGTTCCACGAACACAAGAGACTGTGGCTGGTTCCACTCAACTGTGGGAGCCCCTAGCACCCAACACAGTGGCTGGCACCGAGACACACAACCAACATTGAGGAATGAATGGATGGGTGAGAACCTTGATCCCTGACAGCCCCCCCGTACATGCTGCCGAGGCCGGGGACACTGAGAGGGAGATGGGACCCACACCCACCAGAGAAGGGGCAGCCCTGGCTGACTGGGGCCACTCTCCCCATAGCCTGGGGGCAAGCCTGGGCCCCAGAGACCAGAAAGGACCATGGGAGGAGGCCCTGCTGCCCACAGTAACCCAGACCACCTGCCCAGAGCAGACAGGATGCCATAATGATGGCAGTTTACCCCAGGCTAGGCTCTCGAATTCAGTGCTTGCATCAGCCCTGCACGGAGAAGGGGCCATCAGCACCCACACTTACGGACGAGGAGACCTAGGCGCAGAGGCTGCATGACTTGCTGTGGTCAGATCCAGGACAGGAACGGGAACTGACCCAGGGCTCTGAGCCACCCCGCTCCACATCTGCTGGGCTCCCTGGAGCGCCGTGGGCCCTCCTGCAGCAGCACGGTTCACCTCTCTGAACATCAGTCTCTTCATCTGAACCAAGGACCCTCCACTTAGAGCAGACAAAGGATGTGGCTCTGGGACATGTCCTTGAGCCCGAACCTACCCTGCCCGCTCTCCCTAGCCTCAGTTTCCTCAAATGTCACATGGAGCCGCGGGACGGGGTTGGGTCTTGTGGTCTCAGGCCGACATTCTTCCAAGAGCCCCTCTAATGGGGTGTTTCCACTCTCTTTTTTCCATTAATGCACTCACATGGTTCAGAAATCTGAATGATACAGAAAGGTTTATAGCCGGATAACCATTTTCATCAATTTCTTGAATACCTTTCTCAGTATTTCTACATGTGAATAAAAGCAAATAGCAATCTATATTCCTTCCCCCACACTTGTTACAAGAAAGGAGGCCCGGGAGTGTACTGTAGTCAATACTGTTCTGCGCCGTGCTCCGGTCATTAGCAGATTCTGCGGATCGTCCCCTATCCACATACAGAGATTGTCTATGGTCTTTTTTACGGCTGTGTAGTACTCCATCGTGGAACGCACCACGGTGTAGGTAGCTAGGGGCAGCTGAGAGTGCCAGTGTCATCTCCATCCTTCCCCTTGTGCAGGAAGGAAACCCCGGAGGTACTCATGACGTCCCTGTAAATCCTATTGGCTCCGCCTATAAAATGCACCAGCGTCCCACCATTGCCCCCTAGCTCTGCTGCTTCCGGCCCGGGCCAGGCCCCCGGGGTCGCTCAGCTGGACCACACACAGTGGCTTCCAGGCCAGTCTCCTGCTTCTGCCCTCGCCCCCTGCCCTCTGTCCTCCTGAAGCAGCCAGAGGGGTCCTGGGAAGACTGAGGCCAAATTCCACCCCTTCTCTGCCACAACACTCTCACCGCGCCACCCTCACTTGCTGTCAAGGCCGAGTCCTCACCCTGACCTCTGACCTCACCTCCCACCTTCGCCTCTCACTGCACTCTGGTCACCCCGGTCTCACTGCTTCTCCATCACATCAGGGCCCTCCTGCTCCGCCCAGGGGTCCCTCCCTCACCTCCTGCAGCTCTTGGCCCCAGTGTCACTCCCCAGTGTCACCTTCCCCAGTCCCTAATCACTGTTGCACATACACCCCCTCCCTGCTTTATTTTAACCCACAGCGCTCATCACCATCTGACCAATTACAGCTCTTCCTTGTTTTCCTTGTTTGTTGACAATCCCCCCACCCCTGTATGTCAACTCCACAAGAGCAGGGTTTTTCTGTCTCCTTCTCAGCTGTATCCCCAGCGCTTTGATAGTGCCTGGCCCATGAATGAACAAACAGCGAATGCGTGCTGGCTACAGCACCCCAAGGACAGAGGCCAGGCTGGCTGTTATCCAGGTGGGAGCCCCAGATAGGGACATGGCCTGGGCCATCGCTACTGACATGTCAGAGCTAAGCACCGTGGAGACCTCGGTGCCTGATGGATGGAGGCCTGCCTGGGTCTCTGGCTTGCCCAGGGGTTGAAGCAGGACCTTCAGCCCCCAAAACTCCTGGAAGGCCCAGGCTCTGGGGTCAGCTCAATTAAGACCCTGCCTTCACCTAACATTAATTGAAGATCTGTGTTCAGCCATTCTGAGCCCTGTATGTCCAGATCCTTGATCTTTGGGCAGGGAGGGGCGGGGAGAGAACCTGAGGCCTCAGGTCCCAGAGCTGCTGCCCCTGAGTTCACACCCCCCAACCCCCTCGCCCCCCCACCACACACCCACTAACGAGCAACAGCCACTACCACTTATGATGCAGATTCTCCGAAGTGGACTGGTCACTGGCCAGACAGTGGGTACCTGGCCTTGGGGTCAAATGTCCACACTGGAGCAATCAGCTGCACCCAGAGAAGGCAGGGGCCACAAGAACACTGCCTTCTCAGCAAGGGCAGAAACAGGGAGGAGAGGCCAGGGCTGGGGAGGCAACCCAGATATGAGCCATGTATGTGGCATCTCCAGCCACTTATGACACCCAGCAGCTCCATCCAGTCTTGCTTCCTCATGAAGGAGACAGGGCATAGCTTATCACTCCCATCCTACAGATGAGGAAACTGAGGCCCAGAGAGGATAAAGGGATTTCCCAAGGCCACACAGCCAGTCGCCAGCAGAGCTAGGAGTCAGAGCCAGGACTGACCCACCCTCTGTTTTTGCTACCCCAACCCCCCGGCGTGGGGCTTCGCAAGGCCCTGCTGGAGTTCCACTAAGACACCCCCACTTTGTCCTGCCTTCTGAGCTGGCAGCCCGGTTCTCCCCAGTGCATTATTCATGTTCCCGAGAGCTGGCCAGGTCTGGTTACACTGACCACAGCCCTGGACACCTGCTCTGCCCACTCCCCTCCTCCCTTGCCCAGGACCTGCTGGGTCCAAAGTTCCCCTCCAAGGTAACTCAGCGGGCTTTGAACCTCCCACCCTGGCTCAGGAGAGGTGGCTCCCCCCTGGCCCAGGACGCATGTGCTAGGTGGATTCCCGCGGGTGGCTTCCCTGTTCTGGGACTCAGAGTCTCCCTCTGTGAAGTGGCAGTGACCCAAGCATTCACTTCGGTGGGCTGAGGCGGCTGAGGCACAGGGAGGGCTTGACCCGACAGCTCGGTTGTCCTCAGGGCCATTCTCAGGCCAAGATGGTCGCCCCCAGCACAGGCCTGGCCCAGGCCTCCCCTGCTCCCTGGTAAACAACACCCACACACTTTCCACCACTGTTGGGGTGAAACCCAAGGCGGCTCAGGAGGAGATGAATTATGGATCCGCCCTCCCGGAACCCGGTGGCAGCCAGAAGCAGCTTGGCTGTCCCTCCCCAGGCCACCCAGGCCAGTCCCGGCTGCTCCCAGCCCGAGGAGGCCGCGTGTCCAGCGGCGGGCAGGAGACGCAGCGTGTCCCTCTGTCTCCAAGTCCCAGAGCTCGTGACACGGGCCGAACCCCGGTGGGGAGCAGGCAGCCACCATGGCAAAGGAGGAAGAGGATGAGAAAAAAGCTAAGAAAGCAAAAAAGGGGAAGAAGGCTCCAGAGCCGGAGAAGCCCAAACGGAGCCTGAAGGGGACGTCGCGGCTGTTCATGGGCTTCCGCGACCGCACGCCCAAGATCTCCAAGAAGGGTCAGTTCCGGAGCGCGTCGGCCTTCTTCTGGGGCCTGCACACGGGCCCGCAGAAGACCAAACGCAAGAAGAAGGCGCGCACCGTGCTCAAGTCGACGTCCAAGCTCATGACGCAAATGCGCATGGGCAAGAAGAAGCGGGCGATGAAGGGCAAGAAGCCGTCGTTCATGGTCATCCGCTTCCCGGGCCGGCGCGGCTACGGCCGCCTGCGGCCGCGCGCCCAGTCGCTCAGCAAGGCGTCCACGGCCATCAACTGGCTCACCAAGAAGTTCCTCATCAAGAAGGCCGAGGAGTCCGGCAGCGAGCAGGCCTCGCTGGACGCCTGGCTCAACCGCTCGGGCTCCCGCGTGGGCTCCCGCAAGCTGCCCTTCCCGTCGGGCGCCGACATCCTGCGGCAGGGAGGCCGCCTCCGGAGGTTCCCCCGCAGCCGCAGCATCTACGCGTCCGGCGAGCCGGTGGGCTTCCTGCCCTTCGAGGACGAAGCCCCGTTCCGGCCCTCGGGCTCCCGCAAGTCGCTGTACGGGCTCGAGGGCTTCCAGGACCTGGGCGAGTATTACGACTACCACCGCGAGGGTGACGACCACTACGACCGGCAGTCGCTCTACCAGTACCAGGAGGAGGAGCCCTACCTGGGCTACAGCCCCTACAGCCCCTACGGCCCCTACGGCCCCTACGACCCCTACGACCCCGCCTGGCCGCCCTACGGAGACCACCCGCACGGGTACCCGCCCGAGGACCCCTACGACGACTACCACCCGGACTATTACGGCGGCCCCTACTACCCCACGTACCCCTACGGCTACGGCTACAACGATTACGAGCCCCCGTACGCGCCCCCGCCGGGGTACGCGTCCCCCTACAGCTACTATGATGCGTACCAAGACGAGCCGTACCCGCACGGCTACGACCTGGACCCCTACGCACCTTATGAGGCGCCATACCCGCCCTACAACCGCCCGTACGACCTCCCGTACGACGTACCCTATTTGGATCCCTACGGGGTGCCCTATGGCGCCCCCTATGGCGTCCCCTACGCCGAAGACATCTACGGTGGCGGGGACCCGGCCATCTACCCTCCCGAAGCGCCCTATCTTTACCCAGAGGAGCCGGCCTTCGCGTACCCGTGGGTGCCGCCGCCCATCCTGTCGCCCCACAACCCGTACGCCCACGCCATGGATGACATCGCAGAGCTGGAGGAGCCGGAGGAGGCGGGCGGCGAGCGGCAGAGCACCTCGTTCCGCCTGCCCAGTGCGGCCTTCTTCGAGCAGCAAGGCATGGACAAGCCCGCCAGGTCCAAGCTGTCCCTCATCCGCAGGTTCCGCCTCTTCCCGCGGCCCCAGGTGAAGCTGTTCGGGAAGGAGAAGCTGGACGTGTCCCTGCCCCCGTCCCTGGACATCCCTCTGCCCTTGGGGGATGCGGACGAAGACGAGGAAGAGGAGGAGACGCCCCCGCGGCCCCCGGGGCCCTACGCCCACCCCTTCTGGGGCTTCCTGACGCCGCGCCAGCGCAACCTCCAGCGCGCCCTGTCGGCCTTCGGCGCCCGCCGCGGCCTGGGCCTCGGCGCCGACTGGGGCCGCCCCCCGCCTCGACCGGCCACCTCGCTGGCGAGGTTCCTCAAAAAGACGCTGGCGGAAAAGCAGCCCATCCCGCGGCTCAGGAGCAGCCAGAAGGCGCGGCTGCGAGGCCCGGCGGTCCGGGAGGCGGCCTACAAGCGCTTCGGCTACAAGCTGGCCGGCATGGACTCCGAGCGGCCCGGCACGCCCATCGTGCTGCGGAGGGCCGAGGCGCGGGCTCGCAACAACAACAACTCGCGCCGGCCGCCCGCGCTCCCGCCCCGGCCGCCCTCCCACTGGAGCGCGCTCCTCTCCCCGCCCGCGAGCCGGCGGCCGCCCGGCCGCGGGCCCCCCGCCGCCCCGCCGCTAGCCCCGGCCCTCTCCGGCCTGCCCCGGCCCGCGTCGTCCGACGGCTCCCTCCGCCGGCACCCGCCGCCCTGGGCCGCCCCGGCTCACGTGCCCCTCACGCCCCCCGCCCGCCGGTGGGCCTTCGTGGAATCCCCTCCCGCGAACCCCGAGGTGCCCCCCGAGCTGCTGGCCGTCCCGGGCCCCCGGCCCTCCTTCAGGGGCTCCCGCCGGCGCCCCGCGGCCTTCGGCCTTCCCTGGACCCCGCTGCCCTCGCGCCAGCCTTCGCTGAGGAGCCTGCCCCGCCTGGGCTACCGCTCGCCCGCGGGGGGCCCGTCCCCTCAGCCATCCCTCCGCGCCCCGCCTTTCCAGCCTCCCTTCTCGCCCCCGCCCCGCCGGCCCCGCTCGCTGCGGGAGCCCCCGACCCCGCGCCGCCTCTCTGGGCGCCTGGGCCCACCCCGCTCGCCCGTGCTGGGCTCCCCGCGGCCGCCCTCGCCGCCTCCTCTGTTGGGCCACAGCTCGCGGTGCCGCTCCTTCAACCTGCCTTCGCGCCTCCCGCACGCGTGGCGCCGCCACAGTGAGCCGCCCACCAGGGCCGTGAAGCCGCGGGTGCGCCAGCCCTTTCCCCCGCCTCCCAGCGCTGGCTCCTGGCCCGTGGCGGCAGCTGCCCCTGAGCCCCGGGAGAGCCGGCGCGAGTCTGAGGACTCAGACACACCCTGGACGGTGCCCCCACTGGCCCCCAGCTGGGACGTGGACATGCCGCGCCCGCGGCGCCCACCCTCACCCTGGCCAGGAGGTGCAGGCAGCCGCCGTGGCTTTTCCAGGCCGCCCCCTGTGCCCGAAAACCCCTTCCTCCAGCACGTGGGCCCTGTGCCGTGCCCTGCCTCCCGGCCTGAGGAAGCAGCCTCGGACCTGACCAGTGTCTTCCTGGGTAGATACCACGACCCAGGGCCTGGACAATTGGTAAAATCAGCCAGCCTGATCCCTGAGAAGCCGGAAGAAGAGGCCACTCTGGGGGAGCTTCAGCCACCAGCAGAGCCTGAGCCCTGGACCTCGACACCCCCCAAGGATTCCCCGCCAGAGCGCAAGGCGCTAAGGCTCAGCCTCTCCTACCCACTGGCCACGTGTGATAAGATGAGAGCCACGTGGCCACCATGGCGCCGCTGGGGGACACTGCCCAGTGTCCCAGCCCCCTTGGCACCCACTGGGGCCCCAGGGCCCCTGCCCAAGGCGGGTGAGCGGCGCCAGGCGGGCCCTGGGCGATTTGCGGTGGTCATGCCACAGGTGCAAAAGCTCAGTGCTTTCCAGCGAGTTCGTCCTGCCGCCCTGCGGCCCCCTGTCCAGGTGACCCAGGACCCAGAGCCCTGCCCCAAGCCAAGAGCCTGGAGTTTGCTCTGGTCCTGTTTCTGGCTGCCGGCAGAGGCCCATCGACCCTGGCCACGAGTGCTCACCAGCCCCCAGTCCTGCCGCCTGGGCCCTGGAGCCAATTCCCTGCCCCATGGGGGCCCCTGGGACGAAGTTGGCCCCAAAAGCTGGTGGAACAAGGTATGAGGGCATAGGTCAGAGGGAGGGTTTGGGGGTTCGGTCCTGAGAGACAGGGCAGGAGACAGCCTCACGATCCTGGTGAGCCGCCGCCTGCTTGGGCCTCAGTCTTCCCATCTGTAACCTGAGGAGAACAGCCTTTGGGCTCCCAGAGCCTCTGGGAGATTGAACAAGAGGATGCCCAGCACAGGTGGGCACGGTGCAGAGACTCCAGAAACTCCTCCCGGTCAGTTTAGGGAAGGGATCTTGTCCCAGCCTGCGCTCTGGGCCAGTCTGGATGGCGTGTCTGTCCCCAGCAGCCCCTCAGAGATTTTGTCTGAGTACAGAACTTCAGGACATGCCTGTCCACCCTGTCCCATCCTCACATCCACGTCCATACTGTTTCTCTTGCCACCTGCTGACCCTTCCCCGGGCTGGAGTCTTTCTCTTTTGACTTCCCGCTTAAGGGCAGTTCCCTGGGCTGCAGGATTCTGACCTGTCCGAGGGCAAGGGGCTCAGGAACCAAACTTCCAGTGTCCTCATGGAATGGGGAGGAAACTGAGGCCCAGAAGGTCACACGGCGGATCAGGGGCCGGCCCAGGAGTCTGTCTGGGCCCCCCTGTGCGGTGCAGGGCAGGTGGCTTGTCTGAAGGGTGCCAAGCTCGTGCCTGGCCTACCATGCTCATGGCGGAACGCGAGCCCGATGCTGGGTGGCCCTCAGTGCAGGGGGGTGGTCACCGGAGACTCCCCCGGGACGCCTGGGGTGGGCGGGGCACGCCGGGACGGCGGGTGTTTCTCAGTCTCTGCACACGGTGCCCCGGGGAGCGGGCGGCTGGCCGGCCCGGCAATGGCGACCGGGGCGGCCTGGCTGCTGGGGGGACCCTGGCCCCGGCGCCGGGTGCCCCGTGCTGTGTGGGCTGCAGCATTGTGGGAGCGGGGCGCGGGGCGCCCAGGGGTGAGGGGCAAGGATGCCTGGGCCCTCCTCACCCTGGAATACGTGAGTGGCTGAATTATTCAGGGTTTGTGGCCACTGGCGCACATGGCCAGACGGGTGGGCGGGAGGCCAGGGCCTCCAGGGTGATACTCGCTGTGCCCTACTTAGCGGCCTGGTGACAGGCATGCAGCATGCAGGGCTCCCTCCTGGTGTCCCCTTTCCTGGCCTGCTCACAGAAGGGTGCGGGGCTGGATCCGAGAGGCTGCAAAGGCGGGATGCACACAAACAGGCTTTTATGCCTGGGACACGTTCTTAGGCGTACTGTGGCCAAACAAGGAAAGCGGGGATGTGTACTGTGTGTGCACCAGGGTCTGAGCAAATGTGGCATCCTTGGTGGCGCGAGTGTGCACGTAGATGGGCCTGGTGGAGATCCCGCAGCCCACGGGTGGGGGTTGAGACCCCCCCCCCCGCCCCGCTGTGGTTGAGACCGCCCCGGCCCTCCACGCACTTGTGAATGGGTCAGCTGGACATTGAGAGCATGTGCCTACGCATGTGAGTGTCTCTAGCCAGGCAGCCCAGGCCTGCACGCGTGTCCACTGGCATTTTGCAAGACCACGGGTGTGTGTGAGAGTTGCATGAGCTGCAAATGCCTTTGCTTGTGGGTCTGAGTGTAGGGGGTCTACGTGTTTGCTCTGGGATGGATGCAGGGGTAGGATGCTGAGTGGGACAGTCTCAGTGTCCGCCCTCCCCGAGGCCCCCTCCACCGGGACGTGGGTATTCATTCGATTGTCACATAAGCAAAGATGTGGGGTCCACCCGGGGAAAGGGTGTCAGCACTGGGAGAGCATGAGGTTGGGAGGACTTCCAGGCAGGGAACTGTGTGTGTGTGTGTGTGTGTGTGTGTGTGTGTGCTCGCCCCCAGGTCAAGGATACTTGGGAGCACACGGGAGCACCTGCCACAGGGAACACATGGGCAGAGGGCAGGCATGTGTCCCCATGAGTAAAGCTTGCATGCAGCCTCCACGGGCTACAGTATTCCACAGCAAGGAGGCCCCAGGACCCGGCCTGGCCTTGGCCTTGAGGTTCTCTCCTCCGCAACAGGAGCAAGTCCCAGGCATGTCCGGGCCAGGCGGCCAGGCATGGGCACCCTCCAACCAGGCCGACCACAGACTCTCTCTGACAGATGCACTCCATCCGCAACCTGCCCACCACACGCTTCCGCGAGCAGGCCCGGGAGGATGGTGTGGAGGACATGACCCAGCTGGAGTGAGTGGAGTGGGGCGGGGGGCGTCGGCAAGGGGTCACCACGGGGTTGCCCACTCCGGGCCAGAGCGCCTCCTCCTGCTAGGGGTGCCTCTCACCTCGTGGAATGTTTCCAGAGCCTCCACGCTCTCATCTACGAAGTGGGGGGCATGCAGTGTTACAAAGCCTGCGTGTGTGTGTGTGTGTGTGTGTGTGTGTGTGTGTGTGTGTGTGAGCTGTGAGTCACACAGGCCTGAGTTCAAATCCCAGCCTCACCACTTCCTGGCTGGGAGACCTTGGGCAAATCACTTTGCCTCTCTGTGGGCCCAGATGTCCCCTCTTCATGCCCTCCCAGAGACCTCCAGGAGACCACTGTGCTGTCCAACCTCAAGACCAGATTTGAACGGAATCTCATCTATGTAAGTCCCGGGGCTCAGATCAGAAAGGTAGCTGCCTTGTGGGGCCACAGTGGGAAGCACAGATTTCTCTGCTGAGCCCCCATTTGTGGCCTCTGGTTTGAATTCTGAGGTTTCTACCATTTGAGTATAACATGCTAGGGCCTGGGGTTCTAAAATCCTAAATCCTAACACAGAGAATTTTAGGATGGTAGGTGCCACCCACAAGGGCTCTGGACACCTCAGAATGCCCTGGGCTCCCGACTCCCAGCCCACTCCGGGCAGTGGAGATTTGACCTCACTTCGAGGCAGAAGCTTCTGGAGCCTGGCCCTGACTATGCGTAAATGAAGTACAGGACAGCTGACAAAGCCGCCTTTGCAGATTCTCGGCTGTAGGGTTTTGCTCACTTTAGCCTTCTCCGAGCCTCAGCCTGGTACAGTGCCTGAAATTCCCCAACCAGAGTAGATGACCTGTCGAGCTGTGAGAGGGCCCCAGGCGCAAACACGGAGGCTAGGCGGCCAGACACCTGGCCCCATGGAAACAGGCTCCCGGAAGCAGGGGAGGCGGGCCACGAGGAGGCATAAGCCCTGAGACCACTGTCTGCCCGGCAGACCTACATCGGCAGCATCCTGGTGTCGGTGAACCCGTATCGAATGTTCGGCATCTATGGCCCAGAGCAGGTGGAGCAGTACAGCGGGCGGGCCCTGGGCGAAAATCCCCCGTGAGTGTCTCTGGGGATGGGGAGGGGGCTGTCCTGGGCTCTCCCGGGTCCCTCTGCCTGACCTCAGCGAGTCCCCGCCTGCCCCTGAGCCAAGGGTAGGGCCACCTAGCGGTGAGCTGCCCACCTGTTCGGCCCAGTGGTCTCTCTCCGAGTCTGGCCACAGTGCTCCCTAGGTTGGAGGCCACTGTGGCTCCGACCAGAATGGGGCAGGGAGCATTTCCGCAGGGTGAAGGGTGGAGCAGACCTGGCTGCTTGGGTGGACAGAGATGCTCTCCTACCTGACCCCTGAGGGGTGTGAGAGGCAGGGTCCTGTCTCAGTGATACCTGTGGCCTGTCTCTCCAGGCACCTCTTTGCAGTTGCAAATCTTGCTTTCGCCAAAATGCTTGATGCCAAACAGAACCAGTGCATAATCATCAGGTGGGTCAGGCTGGGGATTTCAGTGTGCGTGGGGCAGGGTGGGGGTGGGGGAATGTATGGGAGGAATCTCAGATGACAGGTCTGCATCAGGCCAGACCCGCTGTGGGAGCTGGGAAAAATCACTCGCCGTCTCTGGGCCGGCCCACCCATGTCCTCTTGTGCCATAGGAGGTCAAAGAAGGGTAAGGGTAGAGGGGAGCCCAGAAGAGGCAGAGACCTGGTGGGTGCTCACTCTGCTCCTTTGCCCCGTCAGCGGAGAGAGTGGCTCTGGAAAAACTGAGTCTACCAAGTTGATCCTGCGCTACCTGGCCACCATGAACCAGAAACGAGGCATCACGCAGCAGGTGAGTCTGTCCGTTGCGTGGCCTGCCTGACTCCCCGGGACTCCCGAGCTTAGTGCTCTCCTGGGCCCCGCTTGGCGGATGGAGAGGCTGAGGCCAGGGTTGCACTGGGAGGGCTCCCAGGACCCCAGCTCTTTCTGCCACCACCCTCCCCACCCAGGGCATGGCTGCAGGGGAGTTCCCTCCTGCCTATGCTCCAGAGCAGCTCTGGTTCCCACCCTGCTGGGCCTGGCCAGAGCAGAAGCCCCATTTCTCCTGCCTGGCCTCACCTTCCTGGTGGAATAAGAGGCAGGATGGGCCTAGGCATGGGGGTGGGCTGCAGGAGATGCTGGGGCACTGAGGACATGGGACTGGGGGAAGTGCAGGGTTGGAGCATTGTGGAGAGCGCTAGGTCCTCCAAACCTGAGAATTTTAGACCCTCAGTAAAGCTTTCCTGGGGACATACTGTGTGTCAGGCCTGGGCTAGGTGATGAGGAAGTAGGCAGCAGCAATGCAGACAAATGCTGCCACCCTCACGGGAATTTCTTTACCGTAGAGGACACAGAAGGAAAGAAATATGCAAGGAAATTATGTGTATGTGAAAGGGTGGGAAGTTGTGGACAAAAAAAAAAAACAAAGGCAGGGAGGCGGGTGGGGAGTTTGGAGGGTCATAATTCGAAGCATGGTGGTCAGTGAAGGCTCTACTGAGAAGGTGAGGGAGTGGGCCCTGAAGACATCTCACAGAAGAGCAAACAGTCAGAGGGAAGAGCAAGTGCAAAGGCCCTGGGGTGCAAGGAGGTCTGATGTGCCCGGGGATGGCAAAGTGGCATCGTGGAGTCCAGGTGAGGGAGGACAGTGGCTTTGGCCAGGGAGATAGTGATGGAGATGGTGAGCACAGCTAGACCCGGGTGCAGTTTATTTATTTATATATATTTTTAAGATTTTATTTATTTATTTGACAGAGAGATACACAGCGAGAGAGGGAACACAAGCAGGGGGAGTGGGAGAGGGAGAAGCAGGCTTCCCGCTGATCAGAGAGCCCAATGCGGGGCTCGATCCCAGGACCCTGGGACCGTGCTTAACCATCTGAGCCCCCCAGTTTAAAGGCCAGCCAGTGACTTGCTGAGGGACCAGATTGGGGTGTGAGAGAGGGGATTGGTCCAAAGGCAACCCCAGGCATTTGGCCTGAGCCATAGGCCGCGTGGAGCTGCCATTGGCTATGTGGGCAGGGCTGTGGAGAAAAGGCAGTCTTTTCTCCTGAGGAATCTGCTGGGCGTCCTTACAGAGATGGTGGGAAATTGGTGGATACACCATGAGCCTGGAACTCAGGGAAGGTGAGGCTGGAGGCAAAGGCCCAGCAACTCAGACTCCAGAACCTCCCTTTGCTCCAGGTGGGGCTTTCAAAACCTCTAAGTGTAGGGCGCCTGGGTGGCTCAGTTGGTTAAGCGACTGCCTTCGGCTCAGGTCATGATCCTGGAGTCCCGGGATCGAGTCCCGCATCGGGCTCCCTGCTCGGCGGGGAGCCTGCTTCTCCCTCTGACCCTCCCCCCTCTCATGTGCTCTCTCATTCTCTCTGTCTCAAATAAATAAATAAAATCTTAAAAAAAAACAAAACAAAAAACAAACCTCTAAGTGTAGACTTCCGGAAGGACTGGCTGGGTAGGCAGGGAAATGTGTGCTTTGAGCCCTCCTACGTCTGGTGCTTTAGATACGGGGTCACACTAGAGCCGCACACAGGCCCCGGGAGGCAGGTACGTTTGTGTCCATGTATGGACTGGGAAACTGGGGTCTGGGAAGGGAGAGCACTTACCCCATGTCCAGAAGTGTGGGGGCGGAGGAGGTGGGATCTGAAGCTCAAGGCAGAGAGCATTCTCGGCAGGGGTGAGGGAGGACGGTCAGAGTGGTGGGACGTGGCTGGGTCTGGGGGTTTCTGTGCCAGGCCTGCCGTAGGTGTGAGGACGGGCCTGCCAGATGCAATGCTGTGGGCTCATTTCCTTGCTGCCGCTCTGCCCTGCTCACGTAATCTGACAGTCCTTACCTAGGGTCGGTTTTAGGTATGGCTGGATCCGGGGTCTTAAACGATGTCCCTTGTTTGGGCGCCATCCTCCCCATCTAGGGGCCTCATTCTCAACCTCTCTCCCATCGATCAGCAAGATAGTGCCACAGCGTACCACCCACACTTCCCAACGTGCCCAGAAAAGTCTCAGGGTTTCCTCTTGTTGGACTGGTTTGGGCCACCCGTCCTCACTGGGCCCAGTTGTGCCTCAGTGGGCCAAGGCCCGGGCCACAGGCTCTGCCTCTGGGCTGGGAATGCGACAAGTGTTCCCCGGGGGTGGAAGGTGGCTGGATGCTGCGCAGCCCAAAGCACAGGCCATCCCCCGACCTGCGGGTTGAGCTAGAGGGCCCCACAGGACCACGTGTTCACCCGTCCAGCCTAGCAGTCCTCTCCCCAGCCCCCGGCTGGGCATTAGGGACAGAGGAGTGGCTCGCTCCACACTCAGATGTCCGCACGGGGATTTCAGACTAGGGGATAGCATAGGCCAAAGTCCAGGCAGACCCCAACTCACTGAACAACCACAGGCCAGCTCCCACTCTCTCCTGGGCCGCAGTCTACTCCTTTGTATGATGGACATAGTATTTCCTGGGCTAAACGGGACCATGAGCGTGAACAGATGGAGGGAACTGACACCTTCCCCAAAGTAACATTTCTGCAGAGAGCGGGCCTTCCCTGCTTCTTTCCTGAGAATTTATCCCGAGGAAATGACTCAGCCCGAAAACGCTGTGTACACAGATACGTGCATGCTTGGCGCGGTGTTGTGATCTCTCTCTTGGACTCTGGAGTCCCCGGGCACACTACCTCACCCTTCCAAGTCTGTTTCCTGATCTGTGCAATGGGTGCATCAGTACCTACCTTGGAGGGTGGTTAACAGCCATATAATTAGGGCAAAGGGTCTGGCACGTGGTGGTTGCCTAATACACGGGAGCTGGGACTGGCTCTGGCTTGGGCAGCTCTGCGGTCCGAAAATGCTGGTCCTTGTGTCATCCGTTCAGCAGATATTGCTTGAGGGTTTCCGATGCTCCTGGTCCGGTGTAGATGCTGGAGACCCAGAGATTGCACACAAAGATTCTTGCCTGTGGAGGCTTACATTCTGGAGGGGGGGTGTGGTGTGGGTTGGGGGGGCGGGGAGACAGGATACAAGGAAGTGAGAGGATTTGCCAGCAGAGGGCTACAGAAGGAGAGAACTCTGGTCCAGAGGCCGGCGTGGGCCTGGGTGAGTCAGGTGGGCTGTGCAGGGCAAGGGAGGGAAGAAGGGGAGATGGGACCAACCAGGAGCTTGGCTGTGCAAGGGCTTGGCTTTGAGCCTGAGTGACGTGGAAGCCATGAGGGGAAACATGACTTAACACAGGTTTTCAAAGGACCCCCCGAGGGAGCAAGGCCAGGATCAGGAAGGCGGCTCCTCCGGGAGCCCAGGTGATTGACCAGCGGTGGTGGCCACGGGGATGGAATAAAGAGAACATCCCCAGAACCTTTTGGCAGGTAGACCCAGCAGACTCCCACACCCTGGGGTCACACTGCAGTCTCCAGGCCCAGACAGCTGGGGTCTCGAAGGTTCATGGGTTTGCTCTCACCTGGCAAAGCCCCTGCCCACCCCAGCGGCCCAGAGGTGTTGGTGGTCCCTCCATGGTCTAAGGCCCCTGGCATCCTGGAGGGAGAGGGTTCAGTGCTACAGGTGACCTGCTTCTGTTCTTGTTCTTCTCTCCTCCTCCTCTGTCCTGGGTGCTCCTGAAGATAAAGGTACTTGGGAGTGTGCGTGTGTGTGTGTGTGTGATGGCAGGATGGGCAGGAAGGGGCATCCAGCCGCCTGTCCTGGCTGGGGGCTGCTGTGGGAGGGGCTGGGGGCTGGGAGAGGGTAGCTGTGGCCTGATGTGGGGGTTGACAGCATGAGGGGTGTTGGGGGGCACTGGGGAGACCCAAGAATTCTACAAGGAGCCCACCTGCAGTTGCCCCTCACACAGGGGGTCCTAGGGGAGGTCCGTGTCTGCGAAAACCTAGGGGTGGCCCTAGCTATGCTCCCTACTCCAGGCCCCCAGAACAATTCCCACATCTTCTGGGGTCCAGATCCTGGAGGCAACACCCCTCTTGGAGTCCTTTGGTAACGCCAAAACCGTCAGGAACGACAACTCCAGCCGCTTCGGGAAGTTCGTGGAGGTCTTTCTGGAAGGGTGAGTGGGGCGGTGGAGGGAGGGGCCCCGCAAGGCCTTGCGGTGCACCCCATGTCCTGGTGCAGCCCCTCAGTGCCCACGCCAGCCACCCCACCCCCCCCTACCCTGCACAAGCTGACTGTGCTCCCCCTCCCCAGGGGCGTGATTTCTGGTGCCATAACCTCCCAGTACCTGCTCGAGAAATCCAGGATTGTGTTTCAGGTGGGACAGGCCCCCCCGGGCCCTCGTGTGCTGAGACGGGCTGGGGCTAGGCAGATACTCAGAGCCTGGCACCTGGTGGGGCTGGGGCAATGCTGAATTAATGAACAGGGATGTGTGTCTGTGTGAGCATGTGATCTCCCCTCTCTCACCCCCTCCAGCCACACTGGCCCTTTCTTGTCCCTGAAACACCAGCCATGATCCTGCCTCAGAACCTTTGTACCTACGATTTCTTCCCTCTGAGCACCCCTCCCCCTAGACACCCACGTGACCCAACCCCTCATCTCCTCCAAGTCTTCCCTGAAATGGCACCTGCTCAGGGAAGCTACCCCATTTAAGATGAAGCCCCTCTCCACCCCACCAGAACCCCCCAGCCCCTTCCCTGCGTTATTTCTCCCCAGAGCACTCTGTTCTGTCGGACATGTCTTATTGTCCCCAGCGGCTTGCTGGGTGGGTGTCTATCTCCGGAGCTAGCAGCTGGGCTCCAGGAGGTCGAGGGCTTCTGTGTCCCTTGTTCCCCGCTGGATCTCAAGGGCCTACAACAGGGCCTGGGGTGCAGTCGGCGCTCAGCCACCCTGGCTGAGTAAACCAGCAGGAGGCCCTGTGTGTGCGCATCTGGGCCACGGACAGAGCATGTGGAGGTGTGCGCGCCCGGTGTGTGCAAGAGAAGAAAGGCTGCCTTTCTCTTAGTCCTCCAAACAAAATTAAATCCTGACCAGCGTTCCAGCACTTCTCCGCCCCTGGCCCCGGCCCCAGTCAGAGCCAGGCTGGGGGCTCACTCGTCCCAGGTGCCCGGTCTCACCTGTATCCGTATGGGCGGGCACACCTGGCCTTGTATGTGTGTCGGGGGCTCATCTAGGTGGGTGGCTCCCTTCTCTGCACCCACCCACCCACCCTGCAGGCCAAAAACGAAAGGAACTACCACATCTTCTATGAGCTGCTAGCCGGGTTGCCCGCCCAGCTGCGGCAGGCCTTCAGTCTGCAGGAGGCTGAGACCTACTACTACCTGAACCAGGTGAGCACTGGCAGGCATCCAGGGGCCCCCAGGCCTGGCACCCCTGCCCCATCACCCTGGGCGGGCTGAGAGAACCAACTCATGTTGTCCTAATAGCCTGTGAAGGTGATGGGGAGGGGGGGCACGACTTTGGATTTAAAGTGTCTCATCACAAGGGTGACAGGCATTTTTAGGGTCCAAAGTGGGGGAAGAGGAGACCTCCCTGACTTCATTTCTCTATAACCTAGAACAAAGCTAAGCAGCCTGGAGTTACGGCACTTCCCCTTTTGTGCCTCAGTTTCCTCATCTGTGAAATGGGGACAGCATAAGACCACTTTTTAGGGATGTAGTGGCGACTAGATGAGCGAACATATATAAAGCGCTTGATCAGGGCCTGCCTCCTGGCCCGTGGGGGTGGAACAGAGCTGGAGTGCCTGCCCAGGGTCCCTGACACCCGGCCCCTGCTCTGGGCCAGGGCGGGAACTGTGAGATCTCAGGGAAGAGTGACTCCAACGACTTCCACCGGCTCCTGGCCGCTATGGAGGTGCTGGGCTTCAGTGGTGAGGACCAGGACAGCATCTTCCGCATCCTGGCCTCCATCCTGCACCTGGGCAACGTCTACTTCGAGAAATATGAGGTGAGAGAGCCCACAGCCTGCCGTGGGGCCCTGGCACCCTCAGGACACAGGTCATCTCCTCAGAGGCTTGGGGGACACGGATATTTGTCTTTCCGGGGTACGCCATGCGCATTTCATTTGTTCTCTCTCCCACCCCCGCCCCCACCATTGGGGTCACTCCTCTTTTTTTCTTATTGATGTATGAGAGCTTTTTACATATGAGAAGGAAACCAACCCTTTGTCCTTGATGGGGCCAGTATGTTTTCTGGCTTGTCTTTTGTATTTTGATTTGTATCCAGGTGTTTTTTTTGTTTTTGTTTTTTATTGGTGTTTTGCTTGGTGGTTGGTTTGTTCTGTTTTGGTTTGGTTTTTTGCCATGTAGATTTTTCAGGTATTTTATTTATGAATCTTTTCTTAAATAAAATTTAGATTTTGTATCATTTTTAGAGAGACACTTATCTCTCTAAAATTGTAACAGCTTTCTCCCATCATTTTTTTCAAAACTTTTTATGGTGTGTTTGTGTGTGTTCACATTTAATCTTTGGTTCGTCAGGAATTTATCCCCGTAAGGTGTGAGGTAGGAACGCAATTCCTTTTTTTTTTCCATACAATTATTCAGTTACCCTAATCCTGTAATTGAAAAAATAAATATTTATCATGTACTAAATTCTCACGTACGTTTATGCCTAGTTCTTGATTTCCTGTTGTGCTTCATTAAACTGTGTTGTGTGTCTATCTCCACACTGTTTTGTTTGTTTAAGATTTTATTTATTTATTTGAGAGAGAGAGAGAGCACGAGCAGGGGGAGGGGTAGAGGGAGAGGGAGAAGCAGGTTCCCTGCTGAGCAGGGAGCCCAACCCTGGGCTCCATCCCAGGACCCTGAGGTCATGACCCAAGCTGAGGGCAGACGCTTAACGGACTGAGCCACCCAGACGCCCCTAAAGTTCTCTACAGTGTTTTAATTATTGTAACTTTATAACGTGTTTGACTATCTTGTAGGGTCCCCTTCACTCCCCTTCTATCTCAGAATTTTCCTGGTTTTTCTAGCCGGTTTATGTTTTTTATATGAACTTGAAATTGAGTTATCTACTTTAAAACACACTGCTGTTGGTATTTGGCATAGACGGACGCGCAGGAGGCGGCCTCGGTGGTGAGTGCCCGGGAGATCCAGGCCGTGGCCGAGCTGCTGCAGATCTCCCCCGAGGGCCTGCAGAAGGCCATCACCTTCAAAGTGACCGTGAGTCCCCGGGCCCCGGAGCGTCGGAGCCTCCTGCCTGCACTTGGACGACGTAGGCTGCTCCCTCCGCCTCGAATGCTCTTCCCTTTCCTACACGTACTCATCCTTCAAGACCTGATGCAGGCATCCCCCCATCCAGGGAGCCGCCCCGACCCCTATCTGGGTCATTACCTCCCCTGGGCTCTCACAGCCCCCGGCCCTTTGTCCCTTCCCAAGGCTGATCTCGCTGGGTCTGTCTGCTTATGCCTCTGTCTCCCCCATTAGACCAGCGGCCCTGCCCCCGCCAGCAGCATAGCCAGGCGGAAGGGGGATGAGTGTGTCCTGTTCTGCCCCTGTGTGCTTGAGACCAGTCACACCATCATTCTGGCTCTCTTCCCCATGCCCCCCCTGATCCTCCGGGGGCTTCCTGGAGGTGGCGGCCAGCCCGCTGTCATTCAGGGGCCTCATCCCTCCCCAGGAGACAATGCGAGAGAAGATCTTCACCCCGCTGACCGTGGAGAGTGCCGTGGATGCCAGGTGAGGCCTTGCTCCTCCCCGCCCGACCCCCAGATCCCTGCCCCCCACCCCCGCACCGTGCCCACCTGGCCCAGCACCATCTCTGCTCCAGAGACGCCATCGCCAAGGTGTTGTATGCTCTGCTCTTCGGCTGGCTCATCGCCCGGGTCAACGCACTGGTGTCCCCCCAGCAGGACACGCTGTCCATCGCCATCCTGGATATCTATGGCTTCGAGGTAGGGCTGCACGGGTGGGTGAGGGGCAGGGGACATAAAGCCTCATCTCCCTCCCTTCGCTGTCGACAGCATACACCTTCATCTGCCCCTGATCTCCTCTCCTTCACTCACGCACAAGCACTCCCCGAGGCCACGGAAGGCGGTGGGGGGGGGGAGGGCACTGGGCGGCCGGGGCCGGGGAGCGGGGCCCTGGGTGGGGACACGTGAGCTACTGGCCAAGGAGGGAGCAGCCCAGCCTCACCGCCCACCTGGCAGGACCTGAGCTTCAACAGCTTCGAGCAGCTATGCATCAACTATGCAAACGAGAACCTTCAGTACCTTTTCAACAAGATCATCTTCCAGGAGGAGCAGGTGTGCGGAGCCTCCCTTAGCAGTCCTGTCCCCTCCTGACTGGCCAGTGGGCCTCCTTGGAGCCAGACAGGATAATGCTGGCTCTTTAAGGGCAAACCGGGGGTGATCAGGCGGAGCGCCGGGAAAGGCATTCTAAGCCAAGGACCAGCACCTGTGAAGGCCTGTGCTCTGGACGGGGAAGATGCTGGGTGCTGAGCCGACAAAAGCCCTCTTGTGGTGGTGGGGGGGGTCCTCCCCTGCTTCAGGGCTGTCCCAGGCGGAGGGTGGAACAGGGCTCAGAGATGGTTCGTGTTGCCGTCCTAGGGAGTGAGCTTCCTGTGCAGGCAGAGGTGCCCCTGGCCAGGCCCCTTCAGATGGATCCCACCTGGGAGGCAGGGTGTATGGGGCCTGGGCAGGGTGAGGAGGCTGAGCGCCTGACGCCCGCAGGAGGAGTACATCCGGGAACAGATCGACTGGCGGGAGATCACCTTTGCCGACAATCAGCCGTGCATCAACCTCATCTCACTAAAGCCCTATGGTATCCTGCGCATCCTCGATGACCAGTGTTGCTTTCCCCAGGTGAGCCACGGGCGCTGTGTGAGCCTGGTCAGGTCGCTCAGGGTCTCTGAGCCTCACGTCCCCATCAGGCCTAGGTCCTGCCTTCTCTGCTCTGGCCTGGGGGACAGGAGCTCGGGACACCCAACCTGCCATTCACGACCTGGGTGATGGAGGCTGGATAGGGGGCTGTGGGTGTCCAGAGGAGGGTACCAGCCTGGGAAGTCACAGAAGGCTTCCCGGAGGAGGTGACCTTGAGGTTGGACCTCAAACTCTGATTGGAAGACACAAGTGGGGGGGGGTCTACTTAAGCCTCCCCACCCAGGACAGTGGGCAGACGGAGGCGGCTGTGATTTGCTCCTTCCCAGCGCTTGCCGGGAAGCAGTCCAGGCTGGTGGGTCTGCCACTAGCCCCGGAACAGGGTGCCCAGGTCCCCTGCCCACCGTCTGACCCCCGCCTGCCCACAGGCCACAGACCACACATTTCTGCAAAAGTGCCATTACCACCACGGCCCCAACCCGCTCTACTCCAAGCCCAAGATGCCGCTGCCCGAGTTCACCATCAAGCACTACGCAGGCAAAGTCACCTATCAGGTGAGACCCAGGACAGCCTGCACGGCCTCTGGTGCCTCTGGCCCCTTGCTGATCCTCAGCTGTGTGACCTCAGGCAAATTGCCTCACCTCTCTGGGCTTATCTCTAGGACATCTGGAAAATGGGGATAATGATAGTGCCGGTCTCAAGTGGTGAGTGTGGAAGCCTAGGGCTGCGGTGGGTGATGAAGAATAGCTGTTATCACTCATGATGCAGCCGCTCTGTTATCTCAGACACATTCCTGCCCTGGAGGTGTCTCAGGCCAGGATTCCAAGCTTCTGTCTCCACTTAGGCCTTGTTTTCCTCATCTGTAGGACAGACACAGGACAGTGTCCTCCACTGAGGATGGGGGCCAAGACCCAGACTGGTTATGTGCCCCCCTCCCCAGAGGATGGGAAGGGTAGTGGGGGCAGAAGGGGAGGGGACCACAGCAGGGAGAAGGGTCCAGTACCTCCTAGGACAGATTGGGAGATAGAGGCCTAGTAGGGGCAGGGCCAGGGTCTCCCAGGGGCTGGGAGCCCCTGACCCGCTATAGGGAGGAAGGGAGGTAGGAAGGGAGCAGACAGGCTGATGCACACTGGGGCATGTTATCCCCCTGCCCTGTCCCCCAGGCTGCGTGGGCTCCAACCCAAGCTGCCCCCTTGTTCCCCCTTTGCAGGTGCACAAGTTCCTAGACAAGAACCATGACCAGGTGCGCCAGGATGTGCTGGATCTCTTTGTGCGGAGCCGGACACGGGTAAGCAAGCCTCGTCTCCTGCTACTCTGCACCCCCGCTCCCCGAGCACCCAGACCACCATCAGGCCCCTCTCACAGTCCAGGAAATGGGGAGGTCCCCTAGGTACCCAGGTGCTGGTCCTGCCTCTGGTGCACCCTAGCTCCAGCCAGGCTCTGACCCTGATCTCAACCCTAACCCAGAGTCTTGCCTTGCTCTGTACTTTCTCCCATTTCTGGTCCTGCCCCTTGAAGGGTCGTGCCCCTGGCCAGCCCCATTGGATCGCTCTGCCTGTCCCCTGGCCCATCCTGGCCCTGCCCACCCAGCCGTGCCCTGCCCTATCCCCTCACTGAGCAGTTCTCCCAAACAGCCCTGTTGTTCTCAGTCACTCACCCCATTCTCTGGGCCTCCGCCTTCTTCTCTGTCAAATGGGCACCCTCCTGAGGTCATTGCCAGAGTTCATGACCATGTGTGCAGGAGGCCACCTTGGGGCCAGGTGCACAGTCAGACTGAAGAAAAAAAGTCAGCCCGACCATGAGACAGGTCCCTTGGAAGGTGCTGTGCACCCTGACTTGAGAGGTGTGTAATCCAAGAGGACAGCGGCCTTGCAGAGAGAGGGCAGGGGCCCAGGGAGGTAGTTTTCTTATCCTTCTGGTTTGGAGATTTGACTCTTTTTGTTTTTAATGCCTTTTGTCCCCCCCCCCCCCCCCCCCCCCCCCCCCCCCCCTGTTTCCTCGTTTCTGTCTCTCGGCCCCCTGCCCCCCTGTGTCTTCCTGTCTTTTGGCGCCTTGACCACTGACCCGGCCTCAGGTGGTGGCACACCTCTTCTCCAGCCACACCCCACAGGCTGCCCCTCAGCGCCTGGGCAAGAACAGCTCCATCACCCGGCTCCACAAGGCACACACAGTGGCTGCTAAGTTCCAACAGTCACTCCTGGATCTGGTGGAAAAGATGGAGAGGTGAGCACGCAGGTGGGTGGGCACCCAGCCTCACCTCTGACCCACCCCACAACCTGCAGGGGTAAGCATTTCCCTTCTCTGGGGCCTCACACCGCCCTCCTCCCGCCCCTGTGCAGGTGTAACCCCTTGTTCGTACGTTGCCTGAAGCCCAACCACAAGAAGGTATGTGATGGCTGAGGTCCCTGGGAGAGTCAAATCCTCTCCCCCGTGCTGTGTGACCTGGGGCAAGTGGCTGTGCCTCTCTGGGCCTCCATCTGCCCAGCCCACTGTGGGGACTGTTTGTCATTGCTAGTGCCCGTGGCACACGGGTGGGCCAGTGTGCAAACTCCCTATCTGGGCCCTCCTTACAGGAGCCAGGCCTCTTTGAGCCAGATGTGGTAATGGTGCAGTTACGCTATTCGGGGGTGCTGGAGACTGTGCGAATCCGCAAGGAGGGCTTTCCAGTGCGCCTGCCCTTCCAGGTGTTCATCGACAGGTACTGCAGTCAGTGTGGTTCCTGAGCTCCACAGATCCTTACCCAGCTCCCCCATGGCCCCAGGAATACAGAACCCGGGCAGGACAGAGCTTGCCATGCACAGTTGCTCAGGTTGTGTACTACACAAGATCATTACGTGCTGGCTGTCACAGAGCAGATATATTTTTTGTTCCGCATTTTTTCGTACTTTTATTGTGTGTGTGTGTGTGTAGAGATTCCAGAGGAGTAACTTTAAGCTGTTATGACAAGTTTCCAGCAGATGGCAGTAAAGTGTCTTATTCAACTGAAACCACAGGTACCGCTGTCTAGTGGCCCTCAAACACGATCTGCCAGCCAGTGGGGACATGTGCGTGTCGCTGCTGAGCCGCCTGTGCATGGTCATGCCAAATATGTACCGCGTCGGTGTCAGCAAGGTGAGTCCCAGCCCACCTGCGGCCCCTGGAAGCCTCAAGTTCAGGGGCTTCAGAACTCGAGCCGGGGCAATGAGAAATGCCCCGACTAAAGACTACCGGCCCAGAGGCAGTGCAATGGAGCTTGGCCAGTGGGAGGCTAGTCCTGTCTCCGGCCCTTTGCTCGGGCCGCTCCCACTGCCTAGTTCCCCGTCGCTGCTCCTCCCACCTCTGGGCACTCAGCCCGTCCGTGCCTCACCGCCCGCCTCCCCTCCTCAGCTGTTCCTCAAGGAGCACCTGCACCAGCTGCTGGAGAGCATGCGAGAGCGCGTCCTGCACCTGGCAGCCCTCACGCTTCAGCGCTGCTTCCGAGGCTTCCTCATCCGACGGCGGTTCCGCTCACTGCGCCGCAAGATCATCCTGCTGCAGAGCCAGGCCCGGGGCTACCTGGCCAGGTGCGGGGCCCACGTGGGGCAGGACTCGCAGGCCAGGCCTGAGCTGGGGTACTAAGCTCCCCGTCCCGGAGGCGTGCAAGCTGAGAGTGGGGCCTCTGCGGGAAGGATGTTCGGACTCTCTCTGTCTCTGCATTCGATGTCCTTCCCACCTAAGCCCCAGGCCCTTGTGATCTTTCCAGCCAAGAGGGGCCCCAGCCGGCATCCTAGGAGCCCTGGGACGACAACCCGATGGGATGCACGTGCTCCAGGCCCTGCCACTTAATTTGCTGTGTGGCCTTGGCCAAGTCACTGCCCCTCTCTGAGCTCCACAGGGCTCCCACAGTGAACCCTGGGTGCTGATACCCAGGCCAGGCTGGCGTGGGCATCTCTGCACCTTGGCCACCCTGTGATCCCAACCCCTGCCCTCCCCACCCGCCCCCCCAGACACTTCTTTCCACCCCACCCTCAGGCAGCGGTATCAGCAGATGAGGAGAAATCTAGTGAAGTTCCGGTCCCTGGTGCACACGTACATGAACCACCGGCATTACCTCAAGGTGCAGGCCTACCCCTCGCCCTGCTCCTGGGAGCCAGGCGGCAGGGGGAGGGGGGAGGCACTTAGCATCCAGGAGGGGCCTCTTGGCCTCCCACCGTCTTGGGTTCCAGTCCCCACTCTGCCACTCACTAGCTGTGACCTTGGCCTTCCCTATCCTCACTTTCCCCGCCTACCCCCTGGGGTTGTGGAGGGGATTCTGCGAGAGGTTGCATGTGAAGGATTTGGCCTGTGCTGGGTTCACGGCGGGGCCTTCGGTAGTCGGGTATGATGGAATTTGTCGACCTGAGTAGCACTAGATCTATGGTTTTGCTCTTACCATAATGCCCATCTTGGTCTGTTGTCATACAAACCAACCACCAGAAAGACAAATGTAGTCCCCAAAGCCTTGAAGAACCCCCTGGCTTCTACTGAAGGCTTTGTGGAGTCACAGAGGAGGGGACTCCGTCACACTGCCCAGAAATCCCCCTGTATTTCCCTTTCCCCAAGTATTACTCCCTCTGCCTCGTGCCTCTGTCTCTTTCTCGATCTTTCTCCCTCCCCTTCCTGTTTATCTGGCCGTATCTTTGCCTCCTCTCTGCCGCCTGGGAGGCCTTGTGCGAGCCGACTCGAGCTGTCTCCCCCCACCCCCGGGCCTGGGGCCTGCCGTCACCTCTGCCCACCATTCGCCCGCCTTGACCATCTGCTCTCCTGCAGCTGAGGGCAGAGCGGAGGCTCCGGGCGGAGGAGGCGCGGCTCCGGGAGCTGGAGGTGGGTGCAGGTGCTGGGCGGCAGCAGGGGCAAGAAGGGAGGCTGGCAGACGGGACTTGTGGCAGGCCTGCCCCTCACTCAGCGCTGTCCCTCCAGGAGCTGAGCAAGCGGGAGGTAGTGGCCGTGGGGCACCTGGAGGTACCCGCTGAGCTGGCGGGACTCTTGCAAGCTGTGGCAGGTCCGTGAGTGCTGGACGCTGTGGTGGGGGTGGGGCGTGGGCAGGAGTGGGAGTCTGGCCCTCACGCCCCCCCGCCTCCCCACAGGCCTCAGACCGGCCCGGGTGCCCCGGGTGGCCCCTGTGCGGACCCCCCGGCTCCAGGCCGAGCCCCGTGTCACACTGCCCCTGGACATCAACAACTACCCCATGGCCAAGTTTGTCCGATGCCACTTTAAGGTAAAGGCCGGCGTGGACCCACGCGGCCCTGGCCAGTGGGCACTGACCGATGAGAACTGATACTGCTGTCAGCCTGGGCCAGGCTCCTGGCCGTGGCCCTGTGCTGTGGGGTATGAGCCCCTGAGGTGCTGGATCATGAGGAGCCTGGGGGCTCCAGGGGAGGGCTGGACGGAAGTGGGGGGCCCTCGGGGGCTTAGGAAGTGGCCGTTTGCCCACCAGTTGGAACCATTTCAGAAATTTACCAACCGGTCGAGCCACAGGACATCATCCCGGCTCTCATTCTGGGCTCTCCAGGGGGCTCAGATGGTCTCCACCCCCAGCCTGCTGACGGCCAGTGTCTGCCCCCCTTCAGGCCTCAGTATCCCCATCCAGCCGCTGGGGAAAGGAACCCTTACCTCTCTGGCTCTGCCCCTTCCTGGCACAGAGCAGTGGATCCAGATGTGCCCACGAGCCCCGGCTCTGGCCCCACGCCCCTGCCCTGTGCCCGCAGGAACCTGCCTTGGGGATGCTGACCGTGCCCCTGAGGACACCCCTCATGCAGCTGCCGGCAGAGTGCCATGCAGAAGCCGTGAGCGTCTTCAAGTTGGTAAGGGTCCGCCAGGCCACGTTGGAAGTCTTAGGCCGTGAGGCTCCTTGTCTTGCCCTCCTGGGTCGTCCACTAGCCCAGGCCATTTAGCCCAGCCCTCTTCTTTGGAGGAAAGACTTCTGGTGAGGGTGGGGGTGGGGGGATGGAATCTGGGCCCCTCTCTGGGCTAGGGCTAATCCCACTTTGAGAATTGGAAGCCTTTCTTCTCCCAGCCTTCTTCCTGGCAAAGAGGCTGCCCCAGAGCCTCTGTGGAGCTTCCCAGCGACACCAAGAATAGATCCAGGTCCTCTGCTCGAGGACTTCCTAGTCCGAAGGGGAAGGCAGAGCAGACCTGACCGGTGACGACTAGTGTGGACAGAGGTTAGGCACGGAGGCCAGGAAGTCTAACTGGACCCCTAATCCAGCTCTGGACAGAATCAGAGAGGGCTTCCTGGTGGGAGGGTGGACATTTGAGCTAGACTGGAAGGAGTCAGAATCTGCTAACCAAGACAGATGGAAAAGGCACAGAGAGAAGAAAAAGTTGATGGAGTCAGAACACATCAATTGATGAAAGTCAGAAGGGCAGAAGCAAGAGGGGGTCCCAAGGCCCTGTCTGCCAGATCCAGAACTTGGATTTCATTCCATGGGCCCTGGGGAGCCAAAGAAGGTGCTTCTGAGGGAGGGGTGTGATCAGACATGAATGTTAAAAAGCACTCCCTGGGGCCTGGATGGAGCAGGAGGTGAGGGGCTGGCTCGAGGCCAGGGATGCAGGGAGGGGCTGGGGCTGTATGGGGAGCACTCATGGAAGCTTCGTGAGCAGGAGAGAAAAGTCAGTATGCACTTTGGATCTTGACTTTTCTCATAGTTGGCACAACCCACCTGGTCATTTGGCACAGGGCATGGCAGTTTTATTGTAATCTGGGGGGCTGTTATATGACCTTTCCTGGGACACGTGGGAAGGACGTGAGAGGGGTGCATGTTGGGGTGGTGGGACCCTGGCAGGAACCACCTTCCAAGAGGCCCAGGAGAGTCTGTTTGTGGCCCAGATCCTGCGTTTCATGGGCGACCCCCACCTGTACGGCGCCCAGGAAAACGTCTTCGGGAACTACATTGTGCAGAAGGGGCTGGCGGTGCCCGAACTGCGGGATGAGATCCTGGCGCAGCTGGTCAATCAGGTGTGGCGCAACCCCAGTGCCCACAATGCCGAGCGCGGCTGGCTCTTGCTGGCTACCTGCCTCAGCGGCTTTGCACCTTCCTCGCACCTCAGCAAGTACCTGCTCAAGTGAGTGGAACCGGCCAGGGCCAGGGCCTGAGGATGGTGACACTGGCGTGAGGCCACGCCCCCCCCCACCCCGGGCGGGATGTCAGAGGTCGGGCCAGGAGTGAGGTCTCTGTGCTTGCAAGCTCGGGCACTGGGGCTGGTCAGGGGCTGGTCTCTCCGTCTCCACCGGGCTCAGAGCAAGAAACAAGGGGGCGGGTCTTCACTCTGGAGGGTAGGGCTCAGGAAAAACTTGGTAAAGGACTTGCAGAGCTCAGAGGACGGCCCACACCAGGGTCTGGGGAATTTGGGAAAAAGGCGCTGATCTCTCACGTCATGGGAGTAGAGCCAGGTGGTTAGGAGTATAGACTCTGGACGCGAGAGGGTCTGGGTTCAAATCCCAGCTCAACCTCTAAAATGCCGGAAGTGCTATGCGAGTCTAGCTCTTGCCAGCATCTTGATGATATGGATGATGACGATGATGATGTCCCCATGCTGGGTGAGAAGGGTGATCTGCAAAAGAAAGGGCTCAGGCAGGCCCTGGGTGCAAAGCCCAGCTCTGATACTTCCCTGCTGTGTGACCTGGGGCAAGTCACTGCCCTTCTCTGAGTCTCTTTCCTCACCTGTAAATTAGGATCGGTAACAGGACCCACCTTACAGCGGGGCTGTGAGCCTCAGAGTATCCAGAGCGTCATCTGGGCCCTGTGCAGTAGGTGGGCAGCTCAGTGGGTCAGTCTTGTGAATCTGGGGCAGCAGGTTAGGACCACTGCCTTCCTGTCTGGGGCTTCCTGTGGGGACAGCTCTGGGTTCCCTCTTGCGGCCACTGGCCACCATGGGCCTGCTCCACTGTTGCTCCAGCAGCAGGGAGTGAGCCAGGGAGCCCGGTATGTGGAGTACCTGCCCCTGGCGGGCATCAGTCTTGTTGCTCTTGGGCCAAGTTGAACCCTCATGTCCATCTCTTGTATAGATGAGAAAGTGGAGGCAGGCTCAGAGGGGGCAAATGACCCCCTGGGAGGCTTGGTGAAGGGATGGAAAGCAGAGTCTTCCAGAGTCCAAGTTCTTGCCCATACCCTGCTGCAGCCCCCACCTTGTCAATGACATTTTGCTCCAACAAGCTTTGGTGGGCCTTCCTGGAACCTCTTTGGCTTCTCCTTGGACCTCTGTGGTGGCTTGAGATACTTCTCGCTAGCCTGGGACCCTTTCAGCTTAGTCCTGGGACTCTGGGATAGCCTGAGCTCTTTTTTTTTTAGTCTAGCCTCAGAACTCTGGGGCTCACCTGAGGCCCTTTCAGCCTAGTCCCGGACCTCTGGGCTCTCCCGGGACCCCTTCAGTATCATCCCAGAGCTCTGGACTATAGCCTGGGACCCTCCCGAGCTAGCCTCAGAGCTAGGGCCTTCTCAGCCTGACCTTAGAGCTCTGGGCTAGCCTGGGCCTCCCTCAGACGAGACTTAGAATCCCCCTCTATCGAGGGCTAGCCACAGATCCCTCTTCATCCTGGCTCCAACTCCCGCCTGTCAGGTTTGTGTCTGATTACGGGCAGAATGGCTTCCAGGCTGTGTGTCAGCACCGTCTCATGCAGGCCATGGGCCGGGCCCAACAGCAGGGCTCCGGGGCTGCCCGCACCTTCCCCCCGACCCAGCTCGAGTGGAGAGCAACCCAGGAGAAGGCCAGCATGGCGCTGGATGTGGGCTGCTTCAATGGTGAGCTGTCCTCTCTCCACCGCGTGCTGCCTTCCCTCCTCCCCCTGCCCCTCGGGGGGGGGGGGGGGGGGCAGCTCGAGTCGGCAGGCCCCAGGATGTCCGGGGGGTCAGGAGAAGCTGGGGAGGGGCCCTCTGGGTGTGGCTCAGGAAAGAGGTCAGCATGTGGGGGTGGGGGCTGGACCTGGAATGGGGGAAG
Source organism: Neomonachus schauinslandi (assembly GCF_002201575.2). Taxonomy (NCBI): domain Eukaryota; kingdom Metazoa; phylum Chordata; class Mammalia; order Carnivora; family Phocidae; genus Neomonachus; species Neomonachus schauinslandi. The sequence goes on along the minus strand of NC_058417.1, from coordinate 11,291,387 downwards.
GGAGCTGGGGCAGGGAGGGTGCAGATCCAGGGCCCAGGACAAGAGTGGCGGAGCCTGAGAACGCGGTGCAGGCAGGAGAGTAGCAGGACTAGGGCCGCAGATGCATCCTGGCTGAGCCCAGCACCTGCTACCGTCCCAGGCGACCAGTTCTCCTGCCCGGTGCATTCCTGGAGTACGGGGGAGGAGGTGGCCGGAGACATTCTGAGGCACAGGTTGGCTCCAGGCAGGCCCCACCCAGCACACCCTTGTGTACCGGGGAAGGAGGGAGGGGGAGGGGCGGGAGACCAGCCCCCTGCACCCACCACGGGGTCCACTCTGGTCATGCTTGGGGTCTGGCTCGTGTTCCACGGTTTCTCCGGGCAGTACCTGTTGGCTCCATCTCTCATTTCTGCCCCTCCATGTGCTGTCACCAGGGGCCTGGCAGATGGCTGGCGGGGCTGGACAGTGGCCATGAAGAATGGAGTCCAGTGGGCAGAGCTAGCAGGCCACGACTACGTGCTGGACCTGGTGTCCGACCTCGAGCTGCTCAGGGACTTCCCGAGACAGAAGTCCTACTTCATCGTGGGTGCAGAAGGGCCCATGGTCGGCAGGGGAGGCCCCAGAGCGTAGGTGGCTACCCGGACCCTTCACGCAGATGGCCTCTCCTAGCACACAGCTTTTCTCCCAGCTGCTGGGTCGGAGCTGAGTTCTAAACCTAAGCTTTAAGTAACTTCTACACCCACCGTGGGGCTCGTATTCACAACCCCAAGATCAAGAGTCAGATGCTGCACTGCCCCCCAGGGCCCCACCTTTAAAGGGAGAGAGTCACCCATTTCCAGAGCCCAGAGGAGAACGTGGTGGTGGCGGGGGGTGATTCTGGGAGGGCCATGATCTCGCAGGAGGTCGGCTGCTCCATAAGCCCCTGCCCTACAGGTTGTTTGGGAACAGCTGGGACTCAGATGAGGACACGCCCACCAGGCCCCAGTCCCAGGGACATGCGCCCAAAGTGGCTGACTCCGATGGGTACCGCAGCCACAACGAGGATGGTACAAGTGGGGAGACTGGGGCCCAGAGAGGGACAGCGACCCACCAAGGTCAACCAGCAGTGGCCACTGTCTCTGGTAGGGAGGGATCCTGGGGGCTGTGTGGGGTGATCAGCAGGAGAAAAGAGCTTGGCTTTTGTGTCCCCCACCCCCCCAAACAGACTCAGACAGCCTGGGAGAACCATCTGTGCCCCACAAAGGACTGGATGGCTACCTGGACAGCCTCTTCGACCCTGTGCTGTCTTATGGGGATGCGGTAGGGATGTGGGCGGGTGTTTGCAGACCCCTGGGACCACGTGTGCACACCAAGTCACATACCCACAGGGTGGTGCAGGAGCCTCTCACAGCCAGGGTCGGTGGCGGGGGGGGGGGGGGGAATGTCTCATCTGGGTCTCTGCTGGGGGCCCGGCAAAGGATGAGGATGTCCTCATGGCTAGAGATGCTCCTGGCTGACCCCAGAAGGACCCACAGCTAAAGGTCCAGGGCCCCCCCTCCCCCTCCGGTGGGAGCCAGCCCCCTCAGGCACCCTTGCTCATTCCGGGAACTCCCAGGAGCCCCTCCGTGGCATGATGTGGGCCCTGAGAGGACACAGCGCCTCTGAATCTGTTTACTCTCCTGTGGGAGGGGGGATGGGTTTGCAGAGCTTGCAGGGCTGTGGGAATACTGACTATGAAGCCGCATGAGCGGAGCTGGGCAGGGAGCAGACACTAGGCTGGCGGGAGGCCCTGGGGACAGAGGAGGTGGCCAGTGTCAGGTGCCCGTTGCCATGGAACCTCGGGAGTATGGCGGTGAGAGGCAGACACTTGAGCCACCTGCTGCCCCTAGGACCTGGAGAAGCCAACAGCCATTGCCTACCGCATGAAAGGGGGAGGCCAGCCTGGTGGCAGCGGCAGAAGCAGCCCTGAAGACCCCCCCAGGAGACCCCCAGAGCCAAAACCAAAGCCAAAGCCAAGTCAGTGCCTGCCCCCAGGGTGGTTCCAGGGTTGGGCAAGGTGAGGGGGGCTCCTTCACCTGCTAGGATGGAGGCAGCCATGGGCCGCCTGGTGGGGGTGAGACAGCAGCAGGGTGGGGGTTAGCTAGGGAATTCCCACTTGCCGCCATCTCCCACCCCTTGAGATCCACGCCCTCTGACTTGCCTCCCCCCGCCTCCCAGTCCCAGGCCTGGATGCCTCCACGCTGGCTCTGCAGCAAGCCTTCATCCACCAACAGGCCGTCCTCCTGGTGAGTGCCGGATGGGCTGTGGGAGGTGCCCTGAGCACGGGGCCTGCCCGGTCACCACCACCACCTCTCCCCAGGCCCGGGAGATGACCCTGCAGGCCATGGCGCTCCAGCAGCAGCCTCTGAGTCCCACCCCAAGGCCCTTGCCCCCGGAGGTGAGCCTGGCCTGCCCAGGTGAGCTCTGTGCCGCTCTGGGGCAGTAGGCCCGCAGCCTATCGTGGGCAAACACGGGGTCCCTGAGAACAGGCCGGGGTGTCCCAGAAAGCGCACCCTACGCCCTGTTCTCTGCAGAAACCCCTAGCGCCAGAGGCACGGCCGAAGTCTGTGGGCACTGGACCCCCAGCCAAGCCTGTACTCCCGCGCTCCACTCCAAAGCCTTTGGCCCCAGCCCCTCTGGCCAAGACCCCGAGACCCCCCACCAAGCCCGTGGCCGCCCCCATTCGAGCTCAGGACCGGCTTTGTCCGGAAACCAGTGAGTGTCCTATGCCAGCGGGGTGGCGGGTGGTTCCCAGGACAGGACTGGGACCGTAGCTGTGTCCCCTGTAGCCTTACCCTGTCCCCCACCCGCACCCCTCACCCACAGCTTCTCCCTGCCCGGATCTGGTCCGGTATTCAACGCTCAACTCTGAGCACTTCCCACAGCCCACACAACAGATCAAGAACATCGTCAGGCAGTACCAGCAGCCGCCGCGGGGAGGCCGGCCCGAGGCCCTCAGGTCAGCTCAGCCCCCGTCCCCACCCTCCGGGCCTCTGGAAGAGTGGCCTCCTCACCGCGTGGCCATCAGCCGGGTGGCCGTTCACCCGGGGGACAACCTGCTGCCCAGCCCCCTTCAGGGAGTGAGTTTGCTCACGCAGATGGTCCAGACGAGCCCTTCAGCCAGAGGAGGGCCTAGACTGCTGCTCTCTAGGTAGTGCTGTGTGACCTCAGGCCAGTCTCTGATCCTCTCTGGGTGCTCATGTATAACGGTGGGGGTGGGGAGGTGGAGGAAGAAGTTCCCTATTACAGGAATTTGTGGCTGGGAAGAAGAAACTCCTGTCCGATCCCCGCAGGAAGGATGGCGGAAAGGTGTTTGTGAAGCGGCCAGACCCCCACGAGGAGGCGCTGATGATCCTCAAGGGGCAGATGAGCCACCCAGCGGCAGCATCTGGCAGCCAGGTGGGGGGCACTTCCGGGCTGGGCCCCAACAGGACAGAAGACAAAGCGGGGCATTAGAAATTCAGAAACCTGCTGCCCCTGCCACTGCCCCCTTCCTGGGTGCCCCGTCTTGCCCCCTGAGCACTCTCTTTGTGGTGGGGACAGGTGCCCAGAGAGGCCGTGGCCTTGGTCAAGCCAGTGACCAGCACCCCAAGGCCATCCATGGGACCCACACCAGGTGAGAGGCCAGGAGGGAGGGAGAGAGGGAGGGAGGGAGGGACACGAGGGTCCAGGTGTATGAGGGACCCTGTGTGCGCACAGCGGAGTCCTGGTCTACGTGTCCGTGGCATGTGTGTGTGTCTGTGTCCCTGAGCCCACGTGGACCTACTGTGTGCACATTTGTGTAAGTATATCGGCACTTAAATAACACTGATCTCAGGCCAGACCTACTCTGGCCTCACTAAATCCTCACTAAAATCCTTCAAGGAAGTACTGTTTTTGTCTATACTTTACAGATGAGAAAACAGACACAGAGGGGTGAAGTGACTTGCCCAAGATCACACAGTTCAAAAGTGTCAGACCAGGGATCTAAACCCAACCCTCCTAGCCTCACAGTTGGAATCCTAATCTTTATGTCCTCTGCCTCATGGCAACCACAGTGAATGTTTAAAATTTTTTTTTAAAGATTTTATTTATTTATTTGAGAGAGAGAGAATTAGAGAGCGCACATGAGAGGGGGGAGGGTCAGAGGGAGAAGCAGACTCCCTGCCGAGCAGGGAGCCGATGTGGGACTCGATCCAGGGACTCCGGGATCATGACCTGAGCCGAAGGCAGTCGCTTAACCAACTGAGCCACCCAGGCGCCCAACCACAGTGAATGTTTAAACACATAAATCAAAAAAATACGTACGTACATACATACATACATACATAAATCAGCTCACCTCATGTCCCTGCCAAAAGCTCTCCCATGACTCCTAGGATGAACTCCAGACTTCTCACTATGGTCTGTGAAACCCTGCATGATCTGCCCACCTCCCCAACCTCATCCCTTCCCTCTCTCCCTTTGGCACACTCTGTTCCTGGAACACAGCAAGCCCACTCCTACCCCAGGGCCTTTGCACTTGCTGTAGGTAGAATGCTCTTCCCCAGAAGATCTTTGCATGCCTGGCCCTTGTATCATTCAGGTTTTGGTTCAGTGTCATCTCAGAGAGGTATGCCAGATCACGGAGACCGAAGGACCCTCACAGGCCAGCCCCTAGACTCTTTACTAAGTAGCCCAGATTTATTTCCATCCCAGCTCCTAGAACTGAGAGCTTTATTATGTCTTGTCTGTTCTATCTACACTTACCACAAGACTGAACACAAGGGCAGGCGCTTTGTCTGTACCGTTCACCCCCCAGCCTGTAGCACAGACCTGCTGCATATACTAGGTGATCTATATATGTGTCAAATGAAGGATTGAGCCAGGGTGGAGCTGTATGATTGTGCGTGTGGCCTCATGATTGGTGTGTCTACAGCCAGGGGTGTGGGAAACCACTTAGCCCCAGCCCCTTCCCCGACAAGAGGTCGCCCCCCAATCCCCTTCCTCATCAGCACTGCCTCTCTCACTCATGCCTCTCCGACTCACTGTGCTCCCCAGGGCCACCCTCGCGGTCGCTGGAGCCCCCTGAGGAGCCCCTGCAGACGCGGCTGCACCGCCTGGTGAACCCCAACTTCTATGGCTACCAGGACGCCCCCTGGCAGATCTTCTTGCGCAAAGAGGTACCTGGCCCGGCTGAAGCCAAGGGAGGGGCTGCAGGGGGGCGAAGCCCTCTCCCCTGCAAGGGGCAGGGAGGAGGGGCAGGGCTGGGGTAGGGCACGAGGTGGGGCCTGGGCTAGAGGAAGGAGTCAGGGCCAGGGGTCCTGGTGGTTTGGAGCCCGCTGTATCTAGGGGGTGGGTCCGGGTGTGAAGCAAAGTGAGGGGACTGTCCCAAGGGCCTCACTGGAGCCCCGATCCCACAGGTGTTTTACCCCAAGGACAGCTACAGCCACGCTGTGCAGCTAGACCTCTTGTTCCGGCAGGTGAGGTCTTCTTTTCCCTTTTTGCCTCAGTGTACTCATCAAGGCAATGGGTACATAGACTAGCTGTCTGCAGATTTTGCTTCTGTACTCTTGGATTTGGGGTCCTTGACCACAGTGAGGATGGGAAGCTGTTCTACTGAATTTCCCACCCTCGTGGACAAGGTCAGTAAGCCCACAATTTGATTTAACCAAACACACCATTTTTCTGAGCTAGGTGGGGCTCAGAAGTCAGATCCCAGCCCCAGCAAGCAGAGGAGAAAGCTAGGGCCCAGGAAGGGCGGCATGGGTTGTAGAAGAGAGGAGGAAGGAGGGGCGCCTGGGTGGCTCAGATGGTTAAGCGTCTGCCTTCGGCTCAGGTCATGATCCCAGGGTCCTGGGATCGAGCCCCACATCGGGCTCCTGGCTCGGCGGGGAGCCTGCTTCTCCCTCTCCCTCTGCCTCTCTCCCTGCTCATGCTCTCTCTCTATCTCTCTCAAATGAATAAATAAAAAATCTTAAAAAAAAAAAAAAAAAGAGAGGAGGAAGGGGGGGGCCTTTGTAAATGGGATCTGATTCACACAGATCACCCCACTGCTGCAGAAATAGGACCCTCCGCGTTCCCACTCCCACTAGACCAGTCCAGCCTGGGCTGCCAGCGGGGGGAGTCTCACCAGCCACCCGCTTTGTGGCCCATTCCCACAGATCCTCCATGACACGCTCTCCGAGGCCTGCCTGCGCATCTCTGAGGACGAGAGGCTGAAGATGAAGGCCCTGTTTGGTACCGTGGGGGGAGGGAAAGGACACGGATGGGGCAGCCAGCTAGAGTCAGGCCAGTGCTTTCCCAGAGGGAGATCGGGGCTGACAAACCCAGCCCCGTTTGCCTCCCGGACAGCCCTCCTGGCTCTGCCTCTGGCCTCTTCCATGGCTAGGTGCCAGGCTGAGTTCAGTTTTGCCTGACACACAGTGTGGCCCTAGCCATCCTCTCTGTCTGTGTAGACACTGAGAACACGCTGTTCCAGTACCTTCTTGCCGGGTGTCAGCCTCCCTCCCTGCAATGTGGGCTGGCAGGGGAGGAGGAGGGAGGGTTCTGACCTGACCCGGCATCCCTTAGCCCAGAACCAGCTGGACACACAGCGGCCCCTGGCAACGGAGAGCGTGAAGCGGGCCGTGGTCAGCACCGCACGCGACAGCTGGGAGGTCTACTTCTCCCGCCTCTTCCCCGCCACGGTGCGAGCCCCCTGCCGGCCCCCACTCACCCAGGGGCTTCAGGGAGGAGGCTAGAAGACTCTCACGTGTCCCTTATCCCCGCCCCAGGGCAGCGTGGGCACCGGTGTGCAGATCCTAGCTGTGTCCCACACAGGCATCAAGCTCCTGCGGATGGTCAAGGGCAGCCGGGAGGCTGGCGGGCAGCTGCAGGTCCTGCGCACATACAGGTGACCGGCGGGCGAGACTGGGGCTGGCTGGAGACGGGCGTGGACCGGCAGAGTAGCGTCTCCTCCCCGACTCTCCCCCCAGCCGACTGCCGAGTGCCTGTGATGTGCCAGGCTCTGTGCCAAGCCCTTTTAAGCAAGTCCATTTTACAGACGGGGAAACTGAGGTTCAGTGAGAGGAGTGGCTTGTCTCAGGTCACACAGCCAGGAAGCGGATGAGCTAGAAGCCCACTACCCTGTCCCGCCTCTTAGACTGTACCCCAGCCCTGCCCTCCCCACTGCACAGTGGGGGCGTCTGTGTTGTGAACAGCCGAGTTTTGTTGCAGCGGGAAGGGCAAGGGTGCTCTGGCGTAAGACCTCGCTGAGTCCTTGGACCCCTCCCCTACCAGCAGCCCCTTTTGTCGTCTGTCACACAAGGACAGGGATAGAGCCTCGCTCTTTGGTTGTGTGAAAGCCTCTTGCTTTGAAAGATGCAGAGAATTTGGTCAGTGGGTGAAAGAGATACATTTGTGTGGGCGAGATCTGGGAGGTTGGATTAAAAAACAAACAAAATGGAGCAAGGCAAAGGGTAGTGAGGGCTGGAGTGTGAGTTCACAGGGTGCTAGGAAATGAGCGGGAGCCACAAGCAGGATGGGGAGGGGACGCTGCGCAAGCTCCCCGGGTCCCGTGGTGGCAGGTGGCAGGGGGCTTGGGTGGAGCTGGGCTTTGGGAACGGTACAGGGCAGGAGCAGGAGGAGCAAGATGGGTAGGGAGGAAGGCGCCCTCTGGCCAAGGAGCCCTGCCTTCAAGCCACTTTCCCGTTCTCCAGCTTTGCGGATATCCTGTTTGTGACCATCCCCTCCCAGAACATGCTGGAGTTCAACCTGGCCAGCGAGAAGGTCATCCTCTTCTCAGCCCGAGCTCCCCAGGTCAAGGCCCTGGTGGACGACTTCATCCTGGAGCTGAAGAAGGTCAGGGTCCTCCTACGGATGCCCCCTCCTCAAGGGGCAGGGGGCGGAGAACAGGGCTCTCGTGCACCTGGACACACCAGCCGCACCTGCCTGGGCAGCATGGATGCCATTGTGGGTGTGCGTGTGCGTGTCCAGAGACTTTGGTCATCTTTCAGGCCTTTCCATAGGCCGTGCTGCCTTCCACCTGGGACACCTGTTCCCACTTCTGCCGGCTCCTTCGGAAGCCTTTCCTGATGCCCTCATCATGGGTGTCACAGCACCCCCCACCCCCGAGCTCCAGGGCGAGTGCCCCCTTCGGCCTCCCACAGCCTCCCTTCCTCCCGACTGGGCAGCCTCAGGCCCAGCGGCTGGCCTCAGTGGGGCAGCTTTGGTGAGGGACGGGATGGCTAAGGCCTATGCATGTGCCCTGATGGCCACCTGTGTTCATCGGACCCCTGACTCCAGCCCATTACAAGGCCACCCCTTCGACTTGCATAGCGCCCTTCCCTCTCACACCCACGGAATGGTCCCTCCCCCAGGAGTCAGGGAGGAATGGCTGTGGATGAGAGGAGCCGGGGTGTGCCCCAGGCTTCTGGGAGGAGGGGGATGGGACCGCAGCCCCTCACCCTGCCCCTGGGCGACCCAGGACTCGGACTACGTGGTCGCGGTGAGGAACTTCCTGCCCGAAGACCCCGCGCTGCTGGCCTTCCACAAGGGCGACATCATCCACCTGCAGCCCCTGGAGCCTCCTCGAATGGGTCAGGGCCGTGGGACACAGTGGGTACGGGAGGGGGAGCTGGGCCAGGGGGCCTCCCTGGCAGGTGCTCACATCAGCTTGACCCCCAGGCTACAGTGCCGGCTGCGTTGTCCGCAAGAAGGTCGTGTACCTGGAGGAACTGCGGCGCAGAGGCCCCGACTTTGGTGGAGACCCCCGACCCCCGGATCCCCTCCCAGCCTCCAGTGCTCCCAAACCTGGAAACCCTTAACAGTTCCTCCTGGCTTCATGCACTCACACTGCACATGCTCGGTGGGGCTTTCTCGGTGCCCCGGAGGGGTCTGGCCTGGCCAGGCCTCCTCAGGCACCTGCTGCGGCCCAGTCAGTTCCTTCTGGTGGCCCCTAGCCCAGCCCTCTGCATATCGGGCTGAGGGGTCTCTGTGTTAGTGTCCCCATGTGTGTGGCCTGGGTCTCTCTCTTTCTGAGAGTCTACAAGCACCGTTTTCTACTCTACCTCCCACTGAGGGAATGCCTTCCCTTTCCCTGTGTCCTTGTCTGCAAATAGGCTCCATGGCATGCCTCCCTCACAGGCCCTGGGCAGGGGCAGGAAGGTGCTCGAATATCCCTAGAGGGGCCCCTTAATCCCAAGACGAGACCCTTCTCTTAGTCTCAGACCCCTTACCTGCGCCCTAGGCTGGAGATTCGGGACCATCCACGGGCGCGTGGGCCGCTTCCCTTCGGAGCTGGTGCAGCCTGCCGCCGCCCCCGATTTCCTACAGTTGCCAGCCAAGCCAGGCCGGGGCCCGGCCGCCGCCGTGGCCGCTGCCGTGGCCTCCACAGCGGCTGCATGGGAGGTGGGCCGCAGGAGGGAGGTGAGACCGGCAGGGCCGGCCATGGGGCTGAGACCGCGGGTGCAGGCAGACAGGAGCAAGGTCAGCCAAGGGCGTGGCCAGTCCCAGGATAGGGCGAACCTGGTAGGGCTAGCCAGATGTGTGACGCACAGGATGTGACCAGAGATGGTTGGAGGTGTGGCGAAATGCGGTCGGGATGGTGGGGGTCAGCAGAAGGATTGTGATGAGACCCGTGGGGCAGGGACCAGCCTGGGGGCCAGTAGGGGTGGGGCCAGGCAAATGGGGCGGGGTCAGGCATGTGGAATGGAGCTAGCGAGGGGTGGGGTGAGGTAGAACTAAGGAGTGAGAGGGAGGATCAGCCACAACCAAGCAGCTGGGGAGGCCAACCCTAGGCTGAGATGGGGGCGTGGCCAGGTGCCGCAGGGGGCGGGGTCAGCTGGGCCCGTGGGAGGTGTGACCAGGCAGCTGGTGCCAGGACTACCGAGGCGGAGTGGGTCTAGGTGGGTGGGGGTTAGGGGCAGCCTGAGAGGGTCTGGGCAGAGTCAGCCTGCGGTTGGGTGTGGCAGCTATGAACGTGACCAGGTGTGGCAGGACAGGACCTCTTAGCTCTGGCCCTTCTGCAGGGTCCCCCGGTCAGGGCTGGCCCCCCTGACCGAGCAGAGGACAGCCTGACTCTCCCCCCGTACTCGATGCTTGAGTTTGCCCAGAAGTATTTCCGAGATCCACAGAGGAGACCCCAGTGAGTGGTGGCCCCACCCCTGGTCCCCACTCTGAGGAAGGTCCTTCTGGGGCTTCTTGCAGCCATCCAAGTGGGGACACCCCACTTCTGATGGGGGGGATGAGAAACCACCCAGATGTGAAGTCCACCTGCAGCCTCCGCTTCCAGGAGCCTTCCTGCCTGGTTGACTGACATTGGGTCAAGAACATTCTGGGTGGAGGGGCGCCTGGGTGGCTCAGTTGGTTAAGCGACTGCTTTCGGCTCAGGTCATGATCCTGGAGTCCCTGGATCGAGTCCCACGTCGGGCTCCCTGCTCGGCAGGGAGTCTGCTTCTCCCTCTGACCCTCCCCCCTCGCATGTGCTCTCTCTCTCTCATTCTCTCTGTCTCAAATAAATAAATAAAATCTTTAAAAAAAAGAACATTCTGGGTGGAAAGGGGATGTAGCTGGAGGCTCAGAGGCAAGACTAGTTAGTAGTGCCTGTCTCCTGTTGCAGGGATGGCCTCAGGCTAAAATCCAAGGAGGGTCGGGAGTCCAGAACCTTGGAAGACATGCTTTGCTTCACCAAGGTGTCCAGCCCCAGGCCTGTTTCCCCACCTGTAAAATGGTGATGCAAGAGCCCCCCCCGCCCAGGCCCCTCAGGCGAACAGCCTTGTCCTCAGTGGGACCCCTCCCAGCTCTCAGCACCCCAAGGGCCTGAGCGCACCTCCCAGCGGCAGCATCTGTCCCCATTGCCAGGCAAGCCTGGCCACCTTTTCTGTGGTGTGGACTCTCCTGTCATAAGACGGGAGGCACCACCTGGCCCTCCTTCTGACATGTCCTTCCGCCATCATGACACAACCCCCCCTCCTCCCCTCACAGACCCCACTCCAGGAATCTCTCATCGAGCTCAGCGACAGCAGCCTCAACAAGATGGCCACCGACATGTTCCTAGGTGTGGGGGTGGGATGGGACCGCGGCCAGGGCTCGGGGGCCGGGTGGGATCCAGCACTGCGAGACCCTGCTCATTCCCCCCACCGCCCGGGTCCTAAGAGTCTTCCCCTCCCCGCAACTCAGACCTGGGGCCCCATTAAAGGAAGAGGAGCCCCCAGCTGCCTCGGGTTGTACCCTCCCAGGGACGGACCCAACCTTGGGGTACCCTGGGGTGAGTGGGCAGTTGGGGCGTCTGGTGGCCTGAGTGGGACAAGTCGTTCCTATAGCTGTGATGAGGTTCATGGGTGATGCTCCGCTGAAGGGCCAGAGTGAACTGGATGTGCTTTACACCCTCCTGAAGGTCAGTTCAGCAGACTTTGCCGGATGCTCCCTTTCCTGCTTGTGTGGCTCACTTTCCCCATCTGTCAACCAAAGTTGCAGGACATTGCAGGGCGAGGAGGGGGGAAGCCCAAAAAGGAGTGCATCCTGCAGGTGGGGAAGGGGCTGGGGAAGGGACACCAGGCCTTTCTCCAAGTGCACACCCTGTTCTTCTCTGCCTCGTGTGTGGCATGGGCCCTGGCCTGCCCTCCTCCAGCTGTGTGCGGACCATGACGTCATGCGGGATGAGTGTTACTGCCAAGTTGTGAAGCAGATCACGGACAACACCAGTACCAAGCTGTGAGTGAGCTGGGCCTTTACCTCTGCCCCCTAGTCCCCATGCTGTGTCCCCGCTTCAGGAGGGGCCGGTTCAGCCTCTCACCCCCCACCCAGGTCTTCCCTCCTGATTCCCTCCCCCCTCATCCTTTTCCTCACCCAGTAGACAGACCACATGTGCTTGGAATTGCTTGGTCTGGGACAAGCCACTGCTGCTCTCTGAGCCTCACTTTCCTCATCTGTAAAATGGCAATGATAATGTGTTAAGTCCAGGATCTTGGTTTCAAGTGACAGAAGCCGCATCCAAGCTGATTTAAGCAAAAGAGGGCTCAGGTGACTGAAAGGCCTAAATACAGCTTCAGGCATGGCTGGATCCAGGTGTCATTGGGAACAGGCTTTCTCTATGTTCTAGTCCTGCTTCTCTGTGTTGATAGCATTCTTAAGTAATATCTCCCATCCACTGGCAAGATGCCAGCTCTGGGGAGACATTTTCCAGCTCAGTAGTCTTAGGGAAAGCAAGATGGACCTGATATTGTAGCAAAAATTCCCAAATCCAGTCTTTTGGGCTTGAATTGGTCCCGTGCCCATCCCTGAACCAACCGCCATGGCTGGAGGATACGGAGTTTGACTGGCTAGAAATGGGTCAAATTTTCATCCCTCAACCCATCACCAGATCCAAAGGAAGGCTGAACTCTAATTGGCCAGACCTGGATCAACTAACCATCCCTAAACCAATCACTGTGGCCAGGGGGCTACAGTGTTCTAGTTGGCCAGCCCTGGCTCCCATGCCTGGCGCCAAACCACGGTGACCTAGGGAGGAGTGGGTGCTTTCTTAAAGGAAGCCCAAGTGCTGTCCCCAGACCCCAGCAGTCCCCACGAATGAAACCTCACCTGTGGGGCAGGGTGAAGGTGAATGACTGTGTCTTACCCAGGACTGACACACAGCAAGTGGCCATCATGGGATGCTCTTGTTACCTACTAGGTCCACCCTCCCGTTCCCATCTAGTCTACCTCCCCCACTCACTCTCCATCCCCCCGAGGAGTTTTAGAAGCACTCGGCATATCCTCCGGCCCCTTCCCACCCCCTGGCCCTCCGTGCCACTACCTGTGCCCAGCCCCACTGGGTTCCTCTTGCCCTCCTTTGAGGACTTCCTCCCAGGAGCCTCCCCAGAGAGATTCTACCCAGAGAATAACTCGAGTTTTTGCGCATGTCCGGCCTGTCCTGTCAGGGGCCTCATCTCCTTCTCTCCCTGTCGCCCACCCTGGCTTCCCAAGCAGAATGTACCTCCTGCATGGCTGTGGGGCCCCCCCCGCCCCCCTCTCCTTGGCCGGGGAGCACCCTCAGCAAACAGGAGCTGCCTGAGAGCCGGAGACGTCCAGCCGCGTCCCAGGAGACTCCTGGCGCGGCACTCCAGGGCTGCGGGCACCTGTGACGTGGCCCTGTGTGCGTGTGCCCTCAGGGACAGCTGCCTGCGAGGCTGGAGGCTGTTGTACATCATGGCTGCCTACCACAGTTGCTCCGAAGTCCTCCAGCCACACCTCGTTCGCTTCCTCCAGGACGTGAGCCGGACTCCAGGCCTGCCCTTCCAAGGTGAGGGGCCAGTGAGTGGTGACTCCGGGTAGTGAGCACGTGGAAGGGACTTCTAGGTGGGCCGAGTGGCAGGAGCAAAGTCCTGGAGGTGGGACTGTGTGGCATGTGGGAGAAGGAAGGAGGCAGCAAGGGCCTGGAGTGCTGGGTGAGGCCTTGCTTCTCTCTCGGCCATTGCGAATCCACAAGGGTCTTGAGTGGGTCTGGGCAGGGGTGAGACCCAGCTGGTGGCAGGGTCTCAGCCTTTCCCCGCTTGGAGTCTGGAGGAAAGGGGCCAGGCCTCAGCCTTACCCCGGCCCTTGTTTCCAGAGCAACCCCTGGGTTCCGCCTAAGAAAAAGGTCATCATGGCAGTCATGAAGGAGATAGGGCACCTCACTTTGCCTGCCCCCGAGTCCTCCTCTTTGACTCAGTTAACATTCCCAGACTGTGAGATGAATAGACCCAGCTCCCCCGCAGGGAAGGGCTCCCAGATCCGTGGAGGCAGCGGGATGTGCCCAGAAGTCTTGCCTCCATCTCCTCCCCAGAGCAGGGTGAGGGCGCTCTTTAAGCCCGAGAAACAGACGGTGCAGTCTTCTGCACCGGACTCTGGGTGAGGGAGGGTGGTTGGCAAGGGGGTTCCGGCTGGCGGGGGGACATAGCCCCCGGTCAGCAGCTGGAGGTGACAGCTATTTTCCAAGGCTCAAAGGTAGCCAAGGGGACCGTGGGCTAGACAAAAGGCTTTAACCACATGGGATGTGGGTTCGAATGCAGTTCTTATACAGCAGCCCTCAGCCTTGGGCAAATCCCTGCCCCTCTCGGGGCTGTTTCCTCAGCGACCACGTGGGAGAGGAAATGCCCCGTAGGTTGTGGAGAGAAACCAGTGGGCTTGTGGCTGGTGGCCGGAAGAGCCTCCTTCTCGCACTGCCTACCCTGGGCAAGGCCTTGACTCCCCGTCTCTGCAGGTATTGCCAAGGCCTGCGAACAGAATCTGCAGAAAACCTTGCGCTTCGGTGGCCGCGTGGAGCTCCCCAGCAGCATGGAGCTTCGGGCCATGTTGGTGAGCGTGGGGTGGGGTCAGGAGGAGCGTGAAAGAGGAGCCCTGCCCAGAGACCCTGTGGGCACTCAGCGTTCACAAGTGTTCCTGCCCACGCCGGTCCAGAGCCCCTTGGCTTGGGGGACTTCCATGGCCGGGGACAATTGCTGGCCCAGATCCCAGGACCCGGCCTTTCTCATCTCCTCCCCTCTCTCTGTCCCAGGCGGGCCGCAGTTCCAAGAGGCAGCTCTTTCTTCTCCCTGGAGGCCTTGAACGCCATCTCAAAATCAAAACGTGCACTGTACGTGAGGGACTGTTTCTGGCAGGCAGGTGCTGGAGGGAGACTGGTGGGCCCCCAAGGGTGCTGAGCCGGGCAGGGCAGGACTTAGGTCTCAGGGAAGCAGACCGAGTCTCAGAGAGGTGAGGGGTCATACTGCCAAGAAAGAATCTGAACCCTGAGTCTCTCAGACTCCAAGAGCTGTGCTCCTTCCCTGCATGAGGCCGATTCTCAGAGGATCGTTCGTGTACCTGCAGGGGGCCTGAGGAACTCTGTGCTTGGCTTCCCGGGGCCTGGGCCGACTGTGAGGACGGAGATCGGCTCAGTTGGCCCAGCCTCACCCTTCCCTCCCTCCAGGTGGCCCTGGACATGGTGGAAGAAATCTGTGCCGAGATGGCTCTGACACGCCCCGAGGCCTTCAGCGAGTATGTCATTTTTGTCGTCACCAACCGAGGTGAGCGGCCAGGACTAGGGACGCTGGGCCCAGCCTGTAAGGCCCAGGTCAGATGCCACTTCCTTCAGGGAGCCCCGGGCTGCCATGCCTAAGAACTTTCCTGTGCGCCGAGCACCCCCAGCTCTGGACGTTGGTCTTGCCTACCAGACTGGAAGTTCATGGAGGACAGCGGCTTGCTCAGCGGGAGCCCATGGGCCCTGCCCTCAAGCAGCTCACGTCCTGGGAAGTTTCCTTGAGTAGACCCTGGCTTCTGGGGCCCGCCTGTCTCTCAGGCTGTAATAGTGGTCCCGCCTGGCCCTTCTCACGCGGCCCAAAACCCCTTCCGTCTGCGGCCCACTCTAGACCGTGGTCTTGCCTCCTGCCCCCGTGGTCGGCCCCAGCCACCTGCACCCAGCTCTTGTCGCTGCTGCCTGGGCTCTGAACTGTGTGTCCTCAGTCCTGACTGCCTGGGTCCAGCTAAGACAGGGCGGGGCAGTGGTAACAAAATGGTCCTCATAACTGACGTTTATGGACCAGATACGGTGTCCCAGGCACAGTTCAAAGCATTTTAATTGTAAAACTCCTTTAGGCCCAGCAGCAACCTTATGAAGTAGACGGTGATCAGCCCCATTGACAGGGAAACTGAGGGCCAGGGAGGTTGAATAAGTTTCCTGTGGCTGCTATAACAAATTACCGCATATTTAGTGGCTTAAAACAACACAAATGTATTATCTTACGGTTCTGAAGGTCACAAGTCCTGAAATGTCAGCAAGCCTGGCTCCTTCTGGAGGCTCTAGGGGAGTATCCCTTTTCTTGCCTTCTCCAGCTTCTAGAGGCCGCCCACACCCCTTGGCTCCTGGCCCCTTCCTCCATCTTCAAAGCCAAGAGTGTAGAATCTTCAAACCTTTCTCTCTCTCTCTCACCTTCGTAACTCTCCTTCTGAGGACCATTGAGATGACATCGGGTCCACTTCGATAATCCTGGATAATCTCCCCTTCTCCAAATCCTTAATTTAAGCACATTTGCCAAGTCCCTTTGCCATGAAGGGAAACATATTCACAGGTTCTGGGGAGTAGGACATAGACCTCTCTGGGGAGGGGGTCCATTATTCAGTGGAGGTTAAGGGATTTCCCTAAGGTCACACCGTGGGGATTTGAACCCGGGCAGTCTAGCCTCAAGAGTCTGGACTTTGTCATCATGCCACGCCCCCTCTTTGGTAAAATGTTACTGAAGATGTGGGATGGGGAGCAGGAAGGTCAATGCAAGAAGGAAAAACTTAAACCTCCCTCACAGACTCAGACCCCCTCATTGCCAGGCCCCAGTCCTCCCCACCCCTAACCCATTCCAGGAGCTGGGCAAGGGGTCTCTCCTGAGGGAGTTCTGTAGAAAGGCACCCATGGGTCTCATGATCTGCGGCCTGTGGTGCTTCTCCCTGTCCCCAGCCTCCTCGGAAAGGGGCTGGGCTTCCTCGGAGCATAACCCAGGACACTTTCTGAGACCTAGATAGGCTGTAGCTTGGACTGGAATTATTCCCAGCTCTGCTCATCAGCATTCTGCAGACATAGGGCACCCTGTTCCATATACATGCTCCCCTTTAGGAAGGACTCCACATGCTGGAGCGGGAAGGGCCTCGCCCAGGCTCTGCACGTACGCTCTGCAGTCACCCCCGGCTCTCCACAGGCCAGCACGTGTGCCCGCTCAGCCGCTGTGCCTACATCCTGGATGTGGCCTTGGAGATGGAGCAGGTGGATGGTGGCTGCATGCTCTGGTTCCGGCGTGTGCTCTGGGATCAGCCACTCAAGTTCGAGAATGAGCTCTACGTGACCATGCACTACAACCAGGTCAGCACATGTGGTCCACTCTGGGGTTCTGGAACCTTCCACACTCCCCTGTGCGAAGTCAGACTGCACAGCCTTGGCATCTGAGGCCTTCCCAGCTATAGCGACTCTGGGTGCATGCTCAGTTTTCAAAACCCCCGGCCCACTGGCCGTTCCTGAACGCTGCAATGCAGATGTCCGTGACACTCTTCCTTGGCCACTGTGGGGACTCCCATGTGGCCTTCAGGGCCACGGCCCTCCCCGTTCACCCTCACATGCCTCTCAGTGTTCCCCAAAGCCCAGGAGGGTGGCCGGCCACCCCAGCCCAGAAACGGGCGGGAGCGGAACTATTAAAATCGCGTGTGGGGGTGCCTGGGTGGCTCAGTTGGTTAAGCGACTGCCTTCGGCTCAGGTCATGATCCTGGTGTCCTTGGATCGAGTCCCGCATCGGGCTCCCTGCTCGACGGGGAGTCTGCTTCTCCCTCTGACCCTCCCCCCTCTCATGTGCTCTCTCTCTCAAATAAATAAATAAAATCTTTAAAAAAAAAAAAAAATCGCATGTGTTCACGTCTTCCTCAGAGGAAAGTGTGAGTGCAGGCCTGCCTGCAGCCCCTCATCGGAATTCTCCCCCACAGGTCCTGCCCGACTACCTGAAGGGCCTGTTCAGCAGCGTGCCAGCCGGTCAGCCCAGCGAGCAACAGCTGCAGCAAATGTCCAAGCTGGCCTCCCTGCAGCACCGGGCCAAGGACCACTCCTACCTGCCCAGTGTGTGAGCACACCCCTCACCCCGTCCCGCCGAGGGCCCTTCCAGGCCCCAGCACTCCGCTCCTGCACCCGCGTCTGCCAAGCTGGCTGGGAAGGTGGGGGGCGGGGGCTGGTCCTGGCCCTGGGGCCGAAATCTTCCACCACCCACAGTGAGCTGGGACTCAGCCTCCTTCCGCAACATTTTGCGTCTGGTGGGTCTTCACAGCTCAGAGAAAATGGAACGATAAAAAAGCTTTGGAGATGCACAAAAAAAACAGGTTTCTGTGGCCACGCAGAAAGATTCGGCCACAGAAACGTTCACGGCGGTACCACAACCTCAATCCCCAACAATAGGAGATTCCTTAAATAAATCCTGGGTGTCAGGCAGCCTTTCAACCTATGTCCCCAAAGAGGTGATACATCAGTCATCCTAAGACTTTTGGTCTCAGAACATTTTTGCTCTTAACCATAGGACCCCAAAGAGCTTTCGTTATGTGGGTCGTACTTACAGTATTGAAAATTGAAACTGAGAAACAACTTCAAATATTTGTTTGAAAAATAAGGATAATGTATTAAACAGTATAAATAACTGTATAACAATTGTAGTTCTAAAAACACGTGAGAAGCAGTTATAACTCAAGCAACGTAAATTATGTGCCGATACAAACAACTTCTAAAAAACAACTGTATTTTCCTAAAAAATCGGAGAGTGGCACGAGTTTACGTTTTGCCCATCTCTTTACCAACTGGCCTAACAGAAGACAGCTGGTCAGATGTGCTTCTGCGGTCGGTGAGCTGGGATCTCACAGGTCATGTGGCCTCCGGCAAATTCCACTTGTGCGAGAACAGGAGGGGAAAAGGCCAAGTAACATCTTAGCTCTTAATGTTATCAGGGAAATGGCTTTGACCTCCCAAGGCCCTTGGCCACACCCTGAGAAGCCCTGGTATGAATAATAGTAAGATAACATAGGTAGGTACCGCTGTCTCCGTAAAACTCTTTTTATGTTCCAATTTTAGGCAAAAGGCGAAGGAAGCACGTACACCTATAATCCCAATCCTGGAAAAAAAAAAAAATCACTGAGTTTTACTTTTTGGAAGGCATTTTGCGTGCATCATCGCAGCTAATCTTTATTTTCCGCCTTACAGACAAGGAAATTGAGGCCCACAGAGGTTACAGGGCTTACTGAAGCTTACCCAACTAATAGGTGGGGAAACTAGGATCCAAACAGAAGGGACTGGAGTAGGGGCTCTGTTGGCCCAACGGGTCCAGCCTGGAGCCCCACGCTGCTCTGCTCCATGCTCTGACCCGCTGCTGGTGGTCACTTTGCCCCCCCCCCCCCACCACCATATTCCCCCCGCCCCAGTGCGTCTCACCCCTATGGCCTGGGCTTCCCCTTGGGGATTGGGGCTACAAAGGACTAACCCACCTTGGGTTCGAGCCTCGGCCCCCTAGTTCACTCAGTCACCGTGTGACCCGGGGCCAGTCAGGGAACTTCTCGGAGCCTCAATCCCCTCATCTCACACAGGGAGCTTAGTGGTAGGGGCCACGGTCATGGAGCCCCTGCCATGGACCAAGGCGCCGAGTGAGCACACTTGACAGGCAGCATTTAGTCGTCCAGGGAGGTGCAAAGATCATGTCGGTTTGGCCTAACACCTGCCCCGTGGTGAGGATGACTGAGACCGCGCGCAGGGCACGTGTGACCGTGGGCACTCAGGCCCGCTATCCCTCCACACGCAGGCGAGAGGTGCAGGACTACATCCCGGCCCAGCTGTACCGCACCCTGGCCGGCTCGGCCTGGCTCAACCTGCTGGGCCAGCACCAGCAGCAGACACAGGCGCTCAGCCCCCACCAGGCCCGTGCCCAGTTTCTGGGTAAGCGCCTGCGGCTGGGGCAGATAAGCGAGGGGTGCTCCTGGAGGGTGGGGAGGGAGGCACTTTTTTCTTTGCACAAAGGCATTTTCGGTGCTAGCCCAGCCAAGCACCTGCCTGGAGAGAACATCTTTCTAAAATGTTCACCAAGGCACCACCGAGGCTCTGGGCGGCCCTGGGCAGATGGGGGTGGCGGGTGCTGGAGAGGCGGGAGGAGCCTGGGGTGAGGACACGTATGCGGGACGCAGGACGCAGCCTCCGAGGGAAGACGCAGGCTGCAGCCTGACCGACCGCCCCTCTTCTCCCCACCCCAGGCCTCATCAGCGCCCTACCCATGTTCGGCTCCTCCTTCTTCTTCGTCCAGAGCTGCAGCAACGCCTCGGTGCCAGCCCCCTGCATCCTTGCCGTCAACCAGAATGGCCTCAACTTCCTCAGCGCCGAGACCCACGTGAGTGGCCGGAGCCTGGCCCCGCCCCGGCCCCGCCCCCTGCCCGCACCACCTCCGGGGGCTGAGCTGGGCCCCCGGCACGCAGCAGGCTCCGGCTCCGCCCCGCTCTGAGCCTCACGGGCCCGTCCGGAACATGGGTCTAACAGCAGAACCCACCCCACTGGGCTGTGGTGAAGGTCAGCCGCGGTGGGCGCTCACGTAAATAGCGCACGGGTCCAGACACTGATTCTTCCCCCGTCTGGAGGCCCGAAGCCGGAGAGCAGTTGGTTTCCCGCCCCCCAACCCCGCCCGAGGCCTCTTTCTTGGCGTGTAGATGGCCGCCTTCTCCTTCCTCACTGGCCTTTTCTCGGCATACACATCCTTGGGGTCTTCGTCGTGTCCAAGTTCCCTCTTCTTCTTAAGAACACGGGTCGGATTTGAATTGCGCCCACCCTGGTGGTCTCATTTCAACTTCGTTTCCTCTTTCAAGGCCTTGCCTCCAAATACACTCACACTCTGAGGGACGGGGCGTTAGGACTTTATTGCAGGTGATTCTAGGAGACACTGGAGTGAGGAAGTGAGACCAGGAAGGACGGCTCACACAACTTGGGAACACACTTTCTGGAAGGGTGTGTGAGCAGCAAGCTCCCGCTGTGGGAACTGGCGCTGGAGACAGCCTGGAACACGCCCCTCGAAGGATGCCCTCTGTTCTGGGGGCGAGGGAGCCGGGGTGTCTACCCACCTTGTCGCTCTCTGTCACTAACTCCCATTGCTCTGGATTTCTGTGCACGGGCTTGGGCTTTGCTCCTGGGGACAGAAAGCAAGCTCCAGACAAAGAGGGGCAGATGGTGAGAAGTAGCTTTGAAGGGAAGGTCAGGGCACCACTGGCACCTACTGCACCCCTAGCTCCCAAGGCTTCAGAACAGCGCCCGGCACACTGTAGATGGGTGCGTCTGTATTTGTGGAATCAGTTTCACAGGTGAGGAAACTGAAGTCCAGAGAGGTGAAGCGACTTGCCCCAGGTCACACAGCAAGTCCTAGGGAACTGGTGCTCCAGCCCAGAAGTTCTGCCTCCTATGGATCTGATCTGCAGGGGCGAGGTAAGGGTGGGTGAGGCTGTGCCACCCACAAGCCTATCTCCTCCCCTCTCCCTGTAGGAGCTGATGGTGAAGATCCCCCTGAAGGAGATCCAGTCAACTCGAACCCAGCGACCCACTGCCAACTCCAGCTACCCATATGTGGAGATTGCACTGGGGGGTGTGGCGGCCCAGCGCACCATGCAGCTGCAGCTGGAGCAGGTGGGTCCAGCCCCGGCACCCAGGCCTTGTCACCCAGCCCCTTCCTCCTTCATTCCACCCACCAGGCTCTCTGCTGGGCCTGGCTCCAAGGTAGGTCCAAGGTGCCCCAGGGAGCATCCATCCAGCCCAGTGCTGGGGACAGAGCTAACCCAACTGAGCAAAAACTGTAGGTCATTCGGGTGGTCTCCCAATGAAGCATCTTAGTGGTAGGCTCATGGGAAAGGGCCCAGGTTATTTGCAGAATATTGAGGAGTTTGTTGGGGAACTGGGGAGACACAGCCAGGGCAGGGAAGGTCTGAAAAGCCCTTAAATGTCAACCTAAGAATCCGGGCATTCTCCTGAGGGCACTAGGGAGCCACAGAAGGTTGGTGAGAGGGCAGGGACACAGGAAGTTTGAGGAAGCTCACCTGGACTGAGGCTTGGAAGACGGATGGTGAGGCCTGGGACTGAGGGTAGAGGGTGGGGTCCTCATGTGACAGGCAGAGAAACTGAGGTCCACCTGCCCTGTATCTTCCCATATTTTTAGCAACTGTGGCTGCTTCTTAAAAGCCATGGCTGACCTCTAGACTCCTGTCCAAGTCTCACACCCCTGGGGTGAGAGTTCTCATCCCACTGGGGAGAGAAGATTGAGGCCCAGGGAAGGTTGTGGGACCAGGACTAGGGCCTACACATGTCTGCCCTTGCCAGCCTTCCACACCCCCTCAAGATCTCGGCCTAGAACTGGCCCCCACACCAGGGCCTGCCTTGGAGGGGCCGACCTCCCAGGGCAAGAGGGAGGGACTCCCACCACCCTAGCCCTTCCGCTGAGGGACACAAAAAAGCCCCTTCGGCTCCATGTACCTCTTGGAGAGCTGCAACTCAGGACCAAGCCAGACCAAGTCTGCTTCCCACCACACCCCAATTCCACTCCTGCCAAGCTCACCCCCAGTCTTGGCCTTACTTCTGGCCTGGCCTGCTTCCCAGAACCTTCCTCTCTGAGCTCACACCACAGTGAACCTACCTTATGCTCCTTCTTGGGCTCCTTTTCTGCTGCCCCCTCCCCTGGATGATGTCTGAATGTTGCCAAGTCTCAGCGCCTCGCCCCGCACTCTTTCTGGCCCTGAGGCAACCGTCTCTGCTGTGACAGCCCCCATATTTCTGTCTCCTGCCCTGACCCCTCATCATCTCCCCTGGAGACCAACAGGCCTTACTTGAGAACCCTCCCAGGCACTCTCGGGCCCTAACCCAGGGGCCTTTTTCCTCCCCGTCGCCTCCTCTCTTTACCTCTCTGGCCTCTGCTCTCACCACCCCCCACCCTCTGCTCGCAGCCCTGGCCTCTTCCAGCTCCCTGATGCCAAGCTTGCCCTCACCTCTCTGCCCCAGACCCTTTGCACTCATTGTCCCCTCTTCCCTGGTTCGATCCAGGGCTCTCCCCGTCCTTCCCTTTATCTGGGTACAGCACAAGCATCACCTCTTTCCAGAAGCTTTCCCTGACCTTCTCCCTTATATATTACTATCTTCACCTTGGTAGAACTCCTTAGGGCTTGCAGATCAGTTACTTGTTTACATATTGTCTGTTTCCCCCACCAGAATGCCAGCCCCAAGAGGCCAGCTCTGTGTCTGTTTTGTCTACATTGTGTCCAAAGCACAGCACCTGGCATGTAGTAGATACTCAGAAAGCGGTTGGTAGGATGGATGGTTGGATGGGTCCTTTTTGGCTTTTCCCCTTCTTTGCAGACCCCCAACCCCTTTGATGCTGCTGCCTCTGCCTCTGGCATGTTTGGGGCGGGGGGAGGGGGGTGCATTCATTCATTGATTCAACATGTAACCACTGAACATCTCTATGTAGCAGGCTCTGCACTGGCTACAGGGATACTGAGGTCACTGTGACCCTCTCAGCCCTGGCCCTCACCGAGCCCCAAGTCAAAGAATCTCTCCAGTAGCCCACGATCCGTGCTGAGAAGGATGTAGCTGAGCTTCCCGGGATGTAGTCAGTGAGGGCTTCCAAGAGGAGGTGATGCTGAGTATTGCAGCAGTGCAGCCGACAGACCTAGGTCCCCCTCTCGCCCACCTCTGACAGGCTGCATGAGGGGGATCTCAAGGCGCCCCACTTCTTACTGAGCTTCAGTTTCCACACTTGTCAGGTGGGGCCACGGCTCCAGGGAGGCCTCACATTTTGCACGTGGGTGGGAGGGTTGGCTGGAGCATTGCCTGGAGGGGACGATGCCCATCATGCATGCCCTGATCTCATCCCCCGAGGGGGCCCCCAAGCGTGGGGCAGGCACCGCTGACATCAGCACAGATCGCTTCGGAGTGGGGCCTTGGGCCTCTTACCCCCTGGGTTCAAGTCCCCACCACCTGCCTGCCAGCTTCGAGGTCTGGGGCAAGTGGCTTCAGAGTTCTGGCCTCAGTTTCCTCGCCGGTGGAATGGGGTGTAAAAGTGTCTGCCTCATAGGGATACGGTGTGGACGAGAAGGGGTAAGCTGCAGGAACTTTCGGGACGGTGCATGGCACACAGTCACGGCTCAGTCCCTGTCCTTTCTCTTTACCTCTGTCAGGGCAGCTCCCGTGGCCCCTCGCAGATCCCTACAGGGATGCCCCCGCCGCCTGTGGTCTGAGAACCACTCTCAGGTGGATTTTCCACAATTCTCTGCCGCCTCTTCCTCCCCACGCCATCTGGGAGCCCTGAGGCTGGCCCATGGCTTATTCTCTGCCCTGGGTGCCCCGTGGTAACCATGGCAACACATCACTAGACACTTACCACTTATCGACTAGACTCATTTTTTCCATTTAAAGGGTTTCCATGTAATAAAATCTCACAGAATCCTCCCTGCAGCCTTGTGAGGCAGGCCCTGGGAAACCGAGACCCTACCGATGAGGCCGCTGAGGCTCTGAGAGCTGAAGTCACCAGCCCTAGGTCACGCTGGTCACACGCAGCAAAGGTGGCCGATGCGCCTGGTCTGCTGCTTACTGATCCTTTCCGGCCGGGAGGCGGAGACAAGGGTGGGACCCGCCAGTCCTCTCCCAACCACATCTCACCCCAAGGGGAGAGCTGGGGGAGTGCCTCTGGCCGCGTGGACTCTCACCGTCTCTCCTGCAGGGCCTGGAGCTGTGTCGGGTGGTGGCCGTGCACGTGGAGAGCCTGCTCAGTGCCCGTGAGAAGCGGCTCACGCTGCCCCCCAGCGAGATTACGCTGCTGTGACCCAGCCCCCGGCCCTCCAGCTGCCCTCTCCCAGAAGGCTTGCTGTGTGGCCCCAGGGAGGTACTGGGTCTCTCTGGGCCAGTGACCCCTGGAAGGGACCAGACCCTTGGTAGGGAGACTACGAGGTGGTAGGACGAATGACCTAAGTTCCCGGGCGTCACATACGCAGTATGGGCCCGGCCCCAACTCGCCCCTGTGGCAGAGAAGCCCCACACCAATGGTCTAGTCAAACTGGACTCTGCATTTGCTTTACTGCGGGTCTGATGTTCAAATCTGCTGCGGCTCCACATCTCAGCCCCTCACGTGCCCTCCTTGAGTGCTCCCCGCACCGCTGCTCAGCTTGGATTTCTGACCCTTGGTCTTGTCTGTGCACATAAAGGGTGTGCCTGGCAGCCATTCCTCCCTCCACACAGTTGCTGAGTAGCTGGAAAAGCAGCCTAAGGGAGGAGGCAGGAATTGGGAGGCCCAGCTGAGCCCCTGACTCACTGCCCGTGAACAGAGCGTCCAGCAGAGACCTGTCCTTATCTCTCCCTGCAGACCCGTCCCCCCAACTCCACACTCCTTAGGTAGCCCCAACCCAGGCCCCCCCATCACTGGATGGCTCACACAAGGTTTGAGAGGGGTATAGTGCAGGGAGAGAGAAGTTTCACGTCAGAGTCTGGGGAGGAAGCAATCTGGCGAAGGCTTCCCAGAGAATGGGACACAGGGGTTGGGTTTTGAAGGATGGGTTTAGGCATTTGCTAGGAATAGATGGAGGGGAGGGGAATGAACATTCCAGAGAAAACAGTGTTCATTCCATATTGTATCCCCCAGAGCCTAGGACAATGCCTATCACAGAGTAGGCACTTGCACAACGCTTGTTACATGGATGAAAGGATAAATAAATAAATGTTGATGGAAAGTGCTGGTGCTTTGGGGAACTTGGGGAGGAGGGAGGCACTGGGCTTGGGAGAAGGCTGGATAGGTATCTGAGGGCATAAGTAGCTGGAGCCATGGTGCCTGAGGACAGATGTATTTACTCATTCAACAGCTATTAAGCACCTACTGCGTACGAGGCAAATGCCAAGCCCTGGGACTTGCTCACAGTGAAAGGACTATAAACCATGACAAGATCTGTGAGTGGAGTTAGCTAGGTGATGAGGGGAGGGAACAGCATGTGGGCTTTACTCGTGAAGGACTTGAGACTGAAGAGGCCAGCAGGGATGGATGGAGTCAGGCTTGCAGGCTACACTAGGGGTTTAGGATTTCATCCCAAGAGTCATGAGGAGCCTTCAAAGGTTGTTCGGTGGGAGAAGGATTGTAATCTGCTCAGATCAGACTTTGAAGAGGTCATTTCGACCACAAAGCAGAGTGAACGTAGGGGACGGGGAGGCCAAAGCGGGGGCTGCTGTCGTGTCAGCCGGGAAACTGTGGTGCGGACACTGCTAGTGGTGACAGGCGGGGAGAAGTTGGTATCTCTAGGGGATCAATCAGGCTGTCCTGAGACAGGGAAGGTCAAGGAAGAGCCCTTCACACATAGGCCACGGGGCTGTCCCACTTTCAAACACTGTCGGGGTGGCTTCCCCCAAAGCAGCCCCACTGAGAGAAATCCAGTGCATGTAGCTGATTTGGGAAGTGAGGGAAGTGGAAAAGGAGCCAGAAAGAGTGCGTTTTCCATCAGGCTACCCCTGCTGCAGTCACTCTGTCCCCCCAACTCCACACTCCTTAGGTAGCCCCAACCCCAGGCCCCCATCACTGGATGGCTCACACAAGGTTTGAGAGGGGTATAGTGGAGGGAGAAAGTTTCACAGGTGAGGGGCGAGAGGCCTTCTGGGTTTCAGAATCCAGGTGGGCCTTGTGAGTACGGCCCCTTGGAAGTGGCTCCTCGAGGTTGAGCTGCCCTACTGATGTGCATGGAACTGAGAGGAGCCTTCCAGCCCATCCCTGGCAAGGCTGCAGATCTATGAGCTGGAAAGGGGACTGAAGCCTAAGTTTTGGGGGTGGTTTGCTACATAGCATCGGACAACCCAAACACCAGAGCTTTGGGATTTCAGGACCTAGTAATTCAAGCCCTTGTAAAAGGAGGTCACAATCCCCAGAAGGCAGAGTGGAGAGTCAGGTGTGACAGGAGAGTCAGACCCTGCTGTGTCCCTCGGGCACCGTAGCGATACCACACTAGGCCCCTCTACCTGGGCCAGGACCTAGAAAGACAGGAACTCCAGGTAAGTGTGCGGAGATCCAGAGTAGAAGGGACCAAGCCTCGGGGTTCCCAGCCGAGCGTGTGGTGAGAACAATACAGGAGAAAGGTCTAGGTCGCCTGGGAGCCCGAGACAGTCAACTGGTAAAGGCTTGAGG
Organism: Neomonachus schauinslandi; assembly: GCF_002201575.2. NCBI lineage: Eukaryota > Metazoa > Chordata > Mammalia > Carnivora > Phocidae > Neomonachus > Neomonachus schauinslandi. Next base: position 11,264,781 of record NC_058417.1, on the reverse strand, counting down.
TCCCAGATGGGTGTGGCAGGATGCACCATATTTGGGCACCGAAAAGTAACCAGAAGGACTTCATTGCATCCCCTATGTGGGACAAGTGGCTAGACTTGGTCAGGTTCTGGGGTCCACATACTCCCCTTGCTGGTTCCCCCTGCCTCGGGGTGCTCCCTGTTGCCCAGAGCCCACAAGCCTATTAAGAGAATCTTCGCTTGGTAGTTGAAGGCTGTGGAGCTAGCTGATTAGCTGTGTGGCCTTTGGCAAGCCCCTTGCCCTCTCTGAGCCTCTGCTTCCTTCTTTGTAAACCGGAAGCACTGACAGAAGTCTTACAGCAAATACTTCCTAAGGGGTCATCATTATGTCCAGCATAGGATACAAATGGATGTCTGGGGTGGGGGAAGACTTTTTTTCCTTTAAAAAACTAATTCTCACCAACTTTTTACTCTGTACCAGGCATTGTACATACACTGACTCATTTAACCCTCAAAGTACCCCCAGTGAGGTGGGGACTGTTATCACCATTTTAAAACGGGAAAACTGAGGCCCACAGAGATGAAGCAGGTAACCACTAAGTGACCTAGCCAAGATTCGAACATAGGCAGGCTGGCTCCACAGTCAGTGTTGTCTCTCAGTGAGGCTCAGAGAGGGGAGGGCTCTGGCTCCAGAAGAATCAAGAAGGAGCGCACCGAAACTTTGGATGGGGGGTGTGGGATGGGAGGGGTTGTTGAGACCTAGAGAAGGGGTGAGCCTCATTTTTGTCTGGGTGAGGGGAGCGGGGCGCCGCACAGGAGTCTCTGGATTTTCTCACGACTGTGATATGACCTCCCTGTCAAGCAGGTGGTGGGCAGAATCTAGTGCCCCCCCATGTTAGAGGGCAGTTTCGAGGTAGGTGGGAGCTGGGCTTCTGGAGGGCCTGAGCCCTCACAGGCCAACTGCTCATTATGCAGGCGAGGGGTCCCTGCCCAGGCGTTCACACAACATGGCCGAGGCGGGACTGAAGCAGCAGCCCAGGCCGCCTGACCACAGCCTTGCCCATCCCACAGGCCCTGCTGGCCTACCCTTGCCCAGCAACGACACAACCCACACCTCCCAACAGGGACCGGCAGGCCCTTCGGTTTGGAAACGGAGACCCTGACTAGAGGTGTGCAATCCCCTCTGCTTAACATACATGACCTCGTTTCGTTCTCACAGCTACCAAATGTGGGGGTACTAAGGTTATTCATTTTACAGACCACAAGACTGAGGTTCAGAGAGGGTAAGTCCCTTGCCCAGGGGCTTCAAACCCATGTCTGTCAGTCTGGTGTTTGGCAAGTTGGGGGGCGGGGGCGGGGGCGGCAGTGGAGAGGATGCAGAGACACACGGGCGGGGAGCAAAATGGCCAGGGAGGTGAGGCTGAAGGCAGATGCCAAGGCCAAATCACGAAACCAAAGATGCATTTCATTTCAGTGAGTATCTGGGAAGGCTGCTAGGGAAGTGAGCTGAGCCTCAAAAAATCAAAATGAAGGAGATGGGTGGAAGGAACTGGCATTTCAAGAGGAAGAAACAGCTTGGGCGAGGGCCAGGAGGTGTGACGGGAGTATGTCTGAGCGAGGCTAGCGCTCAGAGTTCGCGGAGAGGGGAGAGGAGGCGAGGCCCGAAGGGTCTCAAACAAAGGCTTTGAACGCCAAGCAAAACAGATGAACTCGATCCTGAGAGCCCCGGGAGGTTCTCGAGAAGAAACCCGTAGCTGGGGACCCGCCCCTGCGCGGAACCGCCACGCCTTTGCCCGCGCCACCACCCTGTCCACCCGCACTGCTTCAAAACTCTGGAATTGTCCCTAGTGATTAGCTATAGTTTTGCCTTCGCCGTGAGCCTACTCGTCCCCCTGAGTTTCCTTCCGTCGTTCCGAAGAGGAGCCCCTATACCCATCTTTAACCCGAAGGAAAACCGACGCCAAATCCCCGCGCGACCCGCGGCTGCGCACGCGCCCGCCGCCACCGGGACGTGACTCGTGGAACGTCCACTCCGGGCAGCGGGGAGGCGGCGGGGGTGGGGGGCAGGGAGGTGCCCCCTCAACGAGTCCAGCTTCTGCGGCCGTCGCCGTCTGGACTTAGAGCTGGGACCCGGTGCTTTCGGCCCCGCAGTTTGAGAAGTTTCTGCTGGTTTCAGAAGTTTCCTAACAGTCTGAGGGCTTTTCTCCGTTGGCGTCCACATTCGGGCACTTCCATAGCCACCCATTCACCCTTCAGGGGTCCTCGACGCCCTCCACGCAGTTAATTAAGTGACGGACGCAGTAACCAAGGCGACCGCTTGATTGACAGGCATGAATGCGAACCAACTTCCGGAAGCTCCCGCCTGGGCCCGCCCGGCGCGTGGCCGGTGACCCAATGAAAGAACTGGAAACGCCAAAGGGGGCGGCGACGGGGCAGCCTAGGTTGTGGCGGTTCCCCGGTGGTTGCGCGTTGAGGGCTGAGGCGTTTTCGAGCATTTGGACGATGCCGTGACGCAGCATCGCGATAGCGTTGACAGCGTGAGCGCACCCCTGTGGAGGGAGCCCTTCGGTCGCGGAGGTGGCGCGTCAAGGAGACAGGTTGCTATTTGAGGGTGCTCCCTCGGAGCCCTTCATTGAGTGGGGGAGGGGCGGCGGACGCCGTGCGGTCCCCGTCTGCGCTTGCGCGGGCGCCTCCGCTGACCCGGCCTACACGCACGCGCATGCCCGCTGCGCGCAGAGCCGCGGTGGCCGGCGGCATTGCGCGTGCGCGCTGAGGAGCCCGCTGAGGAGCGGCGCTGGCGGACGTCGGGCGAACGGCCCGTGACGTCGTGAGGAGCGCTTTAAAGTGCGGGCTGGGCCGGGCGTCTGAGGGTCTGGCTGGGAGTCGGGTCGGTCTTCTGTAGCGGCCCTTCGCGGCATGAGGCGCTGCCGGCGCCCTTGCTCCGTGGGACGTGGAGAAGGTGGAGGAGGAGGAAGCCCTGTTGCCGCCACCGCTGCATGACCCGCCGCCCCTGAGGCCCGACCCCGCGCCCGTTCCCTCGACGCCCCCCCCCCCACGCCGTGTCCCCCGGTCTCGCATGGGGGCCTGGCGCTGAGGAACCCCATTTCTCCGGGGGCGCCGGGGCGCGTCCTCCGAGAGCCATGCCCGGCCGCCCCTCCCGCCCCGGAGGACCCTAGAGCAGCGTCGTGGGGGCCATGGCGGCCGCCAGCGGTTACACGGACCTGCGTGAGAAGCTCAAGTCCATGACGTCCCGGGATAACTATAAGGCGAGCAGCCGAGAGGCAGCGGCCGCCGCCGCCGCCGCCGTAGCCGCCGCCGCCGCTGCCGCCGCCGCTGCCGAGCCTTACCCGGTGTCGGGGGCTAAGCGCAAGTACCAGGAGGACTCGGACCCCGAGCGCAGCGACTACGAGGAGCAGCAGCTGCAGAAGGAGGAGGAGGCGCGCAAGGTGAAGAGCGGCATTCGCCAAATGCGTCTCTTCAGCCAGGACGAGTGCGCCAAGATCGAGGCCCGCATCGACGAGGTGGTGTCTCGCGCCGAGAAGGGCCTGTACAACGAGCACACGGTGGACCGGGCCCCGCTGCGCAACAAGTACTTCTTCGGCGAGGGCTACACGTACGGCGCCCAGCTGCAGAAGCGCGGGCCTGGCCAGGAGCGCCTCTACCCGCCGGGCGATGTGGACGAGATCCCCGAGTGGGTGCACCAGCTGGTGATCCAGAAGCTGGTGGAGCACCGCGTCATCCCCGAGGGCTTCGTCAACAGCGCCGTCATCAACGACTATCAGCCCGGCGGCTGCATCGTGTCTCACGTGGACCCCATCCACATCTTCGAGCGCCCCATCGTGTCCGTGTCCTTCTTCAGCGACTCCGCGCTCTGCTTCGGCTGCAAGTTCCAGTTCAAGCCTATCCGGGTGTCGGAACCTGTGCTTTCTCTGCCGGTGCGCCGGGGAAGCGTGACTGTGCTCAGGTAACCCACCTGGGAGGAGGGGGCGCCCCTGCATCCTGCTGCCTTAGCTGCCCACCCTCACCCAGGAGGCGGCAGCAAGTAGGAGCTCGCGCTGTGCAGTTCTGACCCATTATTCTGGTTTCGGTGGGGGGAGGGGGAAAGGGGTCTGTGTTTAAAACACGTGTAGTAAGAAAGTAGGGAGGGGTCAGGGAACCAATCTAGAATTTTGTATCCCGAGGGCAGGTTTGGCGTGATCACACACGCTTGACTAAGAATTGATACAAAGGCATCTTTCTAGAAGGCTGAGATTTTAGGAGTCTGTGTTCTGTGTGTGATTTTAGCAAGTCACTTTTCCGTTTCTGGGTCTCTGTTTCCAAATCTGTGTTTTTAAAAAAGTAAGTTGAACTCTTATCTGAGAGTCTTTCCAACTGAGCCATTTTCGTGTTTTTGTTTGTTTTTTTAAACGGAAGACGTGTAAGGATTTCTTAACTGAGAAAATATGGAGGAAGGTCCCTGAGAGTATTTAATAGATACGCATTCTCTCTTCCCAACACTTCCCAGGGAGTGACTTCCCTGGAATTGAACAGATTAGTGGTTGAGGCAGAAATAGAGTGTAGCAGACTCTGAAAATTCAGCCCCTGTTGGCTACAGAAGAGCCTGTTGGCCCTTTGTAAGAATGTGTTACCTGTTACCAGGGCCATATGAAACCAAATAAAGCAGATCTTTTTACCTGGTATTTGGCTTTGTAGTTGCGTCAGCCGCAGAATTTAGGTTCTTGGCCTGTTTTGGGTCCCAGATCCTGCTGAGAATTCGCTCAGTACCCTGGCCCCCAAGAAGATTTTCTGCTGAAACACCTTTGTTTATATGAAGTAGAAAACTTACTAGGAGGCTGCCTCCTTCCAGCCCTAGAACAAGTAACCTAGCACTGTACTTCAGTAATCTCCAAAACCTCTTAGGAGCTCTAGAATGCAGCTGCACAGAGCGGCTTGCTTGACCACCGAGTTTTAGTATAGGATCAGAACATGCTGAGTTTTTGTGAACAGCTTAACCTCTGAAGTCCATGCCATGGGCCCTGGTCCTGCGGAGAAGCGGGTTCCTTAATATGAACTCTCTTAATATGAGGCAGGTCATCGATCTCATTTGAGTTTAACAGCTAAGGCTGCTTCTGTATCTGGGAGTGGCAGCAGAGCCTTGTGATATCCCAAGGTCTTGGGAAGTCAGTGGTAGCCGAAACAGTACTTTGGCTTCCTTATGCATCCGAAACTTAGACGGCCACTTATCTGTCAGGTGCCCCTTTGTCATTTGGGCTTCCAAGCTTACCCTCAGATCTAAGTGGTGCTCCCAGATTGAGGTCGTAGTAGAGTCCTTTAAGATGGGATTTCCAGGGCAGACCCTCACAAGTGGCTTGCTGTGTAAGGCAGTTTGGTGTCTGACTTCGTTGAAGGGCTCTTGATCCTAAAAGGATCTCACACAAAGGCCGTTTAGTCTCTTAAAGGGAATATTAATTTTCCACATAGTCACAGGTCTATAAGGTTGTCATGAGGAGGTCTAGCAGTGGTTGGGTGTGTAATGGGTGATCATAAGAGGCAGTTTGTGACTTTGAGGCTTTCCCTCCCACCAGCGCGCGCACACCCCCCCTACCTCCCCCATCCCCCACCTCGCCGTGTTGAAGAGCAGAAGTTTCAAGTTCATAAAATGCAGGTCTGTTAGTGATCAACAGGATTGCATCATCAGGAAAATTCTCTTCATCTTTTCCTTGGAATAGTACAGTCCTAAAGCTTTCCCAGTTCTTTCCAACTCCTGGATTCTGACTTGGCTGGGGAGTTAATGTGGGAGGCTCAGCCGTGTCCTGAAAAAGTGCTGCCCTAGGCTTTGACTCTAGCTTGGCTGTCATTTGCTTTGGGACCTTGTGGGCATTCTCTGAGCTCGCTTTCCCATCTGTAAAGTGGGGGTGATGCCAACTTCCAAAACCTATTAGAACTAATGGTGATGATTTGGTGTTTTATACAGAGCCTGGCACGGGGTCAGCGCTTAAATGGGTATTTGTTTTCATACACAACCCATTTAATGATCCCTTGATCTCTTGTTGGGGAAGGGGCTAGGGATTTGATGGAGCGTGCATGGTGGCTCTTCCCTTCATAGAGTTCACAGCCTAGTGGAAGCCACAGACGGTTACAGCCCAGGAAAATAACTGCAGGAATACTTTGAAGGTGGGGGGACCCTTTTTGGAGTGTTAGAAATTTTTAGGAGGAAATAAGGTAGAACTTGAAGGGTGACTAGAAGTTAGCCAGGCAACGAAGTTAGCAGTGAGAACACAGAAGCTTTGGTGGCAGTAGCAGTGAGTAGCCATAGGTAAGGGGGGGTGGGGGGTGGCAGGTAGATGCTGACTTGAGGCTGATGGAATTCGTTTTTAGTTCTCAGATTCAACCTGGACCTGAAGTAGAGATTCTGGCGAGGCATGCCATGGGAAAGCACTAGATCAGATCTTATCCATAGTGGTACTATTGACATTTTGGGCTGGCTGATTCTTTGTTTTGTAAGGGCTGCTCTGTGCATTGTAGAATGTTTAGCAGCATCCCTGGTCTTTGTCCACTAAATAGCAGTTTCACCTTTATGGTGACCAAAAATGTGTCCAAATATTGCCAGATATCCCAGAGCGGGGCTGCAAAAATCATTCCAGTGGAGAGCCACTGCTCTAGGGTTCTGGATGCCCCCACTAATTTTAATCTTCTAGCCCCTGCTCACTTAGTACCCTCAGTTTACTTCGTATGCAGGTGGGCGAACACCTGCCTGTTAGTAGTGCCTCTCTTTAAGTGCTGCTTGGACTCTTCCCCAAGCTGGTAAGAGGGGATGCTTTCTTTCACTTACCGGTATGTATCCCAGCCTGGAAGTGATGAGCTGTAAATTTGCAGATTGGAAGACCAGGGCTGGTGAAAATAGTGGTTTTCTGAAGGTGGGGAGGGTTTTTAGTAATTCTCATGTGACTCAGACATCAGTTGTTAGCAGTGGAGTCTATACCCGTTCCAAGGCTAGATGGCAGGAATACTGTTTTATATTTAATAGTTGTCAGTGTAGACATTAGTATGTGGCAAACATTGACTCAGCAGTATCCAAATGTGGGCATTTAGAGCAGTGCCTCACAGACCCTTCTGGAAGTGCTTTAAAGGTCTTTCCAAATCCAGTGTTTTTTCTTGTTGTTGTGTTTGTAACCTTCCCATGTTGAGCCCAGTTGGTCCCCTCTTAATGCTGTAGTCCAGGGAAATAAGTATCTTTTTACCTTCACTTCATATTCCTTCTTTCCACGTTCCTTCTGTTCTCTGTAGGGTGACTGGGCAGATTAAAACACATTTTAGTTGGATTAATTAGAATAATTACCTCAAGAGTAATTGCTTACTTGCTGCTCCTTTTAATCACTGCTACGTGGTCTGTGGTTGTGGTGGCCACATGCCCAGAGACCCAGGCCTTAGCCACCTGTCTGGAAATGACTGTTACTACCCAGCCATGGGACACGCAGAGGTGAGCGCAGCCTGTAACTTCTAGGTAATAACTGATACTGGGTGGAGTGGGCATCTCTGTCCGTTCTGGGTTAAGGGCTGATGTTGTTCAGCTGTTTGAAAGCAAAATTTAGCTTTCTGGCTTAAAATAGTTGGGAAAGTAGGGCAGATAGGTCCTGGGCCACATCTCTTGTGTGCAGTCTTCTGATTCCATGGGAGGGGGAGGAACCTCAAGATGAAGTCAGGGCTGTGCGTTCTCGGGAGGAGCTCTGGGCCAAGGGGATTGGCTGGACTGGGGTTCTGCCAGGCCTAACAAGAAGGCAGAAGCAGTAAAGGGAAGGAAGCTAGCAGGTGAACCATGGTCTTAATCATGACGCTCAGAGCAAGCAGAAAGTAAATAGGCCATACAAATTTCAGGGCTGGCTGGCCATTTTTGCCTGGGCAGTTGGTGTGCAGCCATCACTGAGATACGGTGCTAGCCCTCTGGGGGCACGGGCTCATCTTTGCAGACTTCTTCCTTGGGGGTGGTGGGTATTGAATGTCCTTTCCTAAGGCTAGCGAGGTCCTCAGGATAGATTGGACCTTGTCACCAAAAAATACAGATGGGCTTTTCTCTCTACTCATTACCTATCCCCTCTCCCAACCAAAAAAACAAAAACCAGTATAACATAGATACTGAAATCAAGAGTTTGATTAGAGGGGTGCCGGGGTGGCTCAGTCGGTTAAGCGACTGCCTTTGGCTCAGGTCATGATCCCAGGGTGCTGGGATCGAGTCCCACATCTGGGTTCTTGCTCATCGGGGATCCTGCTTCTCCCTCTCCCGCTACCTGCTACTCCTGCTTGTGCTCTCTCTGTCAAATAAATAAATAAAAATTCTTAAAAAAAAAAAAAAGTTTGATTAGGTTTCCAGTGTCACCACTTTAGATGTTTGGCCTTGGGTAAGTAACGTAATCTCTCTGGGCCTTAGTTTTCCTCCGCAAAATGGGCTATTGATGGCATAGAGTTGTTATCGAAGATGGAATTTCTTTCACACTGTTGAATGCTTGAAGTTTAGGTAAAAGAGGTCTCTGGAGATGAGCTGCTTTCTGTGCTTAGCTACTCTCTAATTATACCTTGATGTGTAGAGAATTGGGACCTGGAACAGGTTGACCTTCCTTCTGTATTCATAAAGTCCCAGGACTTCTCATAAAGTTAGGCCGTGTGTCATCTTGGAAGGTTGGGTCTAATGAGTGTGAGCTCACAGTCCCACCCCTGTGCCCAGGTGGCTGGCCTGCTGTTCCCCAAAGCCTAAGTTTCTTAGTCCTGTAGGCCCATTAGAGGCATGAGGCAGGCTCATGGGGGCTGCCCAGAGCAGGTAGCTGTAGCTGAAGGGAGGCTGTTAGGCAGTCTTGGTGATCTTGGCCGGTCCCTCCACCTCTGGTTCTGTTCTGTCCTGGCCAGGGCACAGAGTGGATGGGGAATGGTGGCTGTCTTGGAAATGTGCCTTAACACTGTCTCCAAGACTATCCCCTAGAGGAGAGATGTACAGTCCTGCACAGTCCCTTAGAGTTTTTTCAGACTCTTCATTTAACCTGCACCTAATCCTCTGAGGAAGGATTTGCTTTGAGATCTGTTTTGTAGATGTAGAAACAGAACAGTTAAGCTCAACACACATTTCATTTAGTGTCCACTGAATGCAGAGATGAATAGCCTTTGCAGCACTTTGTCTTGCAGGGAAAACACAATTTCCACAAGGCCAAACATAGTAGTGGGGGGGGGGGGGTGGGGGGGTGGTGTGGGGGAAACCCAGCCTGGGGGATTTGAGGAAAGCTTCTCTGGGGAGAAGAAAGACTCTTAGGAGTCACTGAAAGCCATAGTGCTACTGGGTGACAGAGCCAGGTCTGTCACTCTTGATGTTTGTGGCGTGCTGGTGACTGCTACGTGGGGTGGGGGGGACTTGAAAGGACTCAGCCCAGGCAGGGAGCAGGAGGCTGACCAGCATGAAGTATTTCCTCTTCTCCCTTCCCTGTGAAAACAAAGAGCAGGAGGCACTGGAACTTTTCTTCATGCCAAGGGTAGGGCTGGACCCAGGGCATATTAAGTTTCAAGCTGGCAGACTGTGACTTTCAGACAGTTTCTCTTGTAGTAAGTAGGTTTCTTAGCAGTAAATAATCCTCTGTGGTCTCTGCTGGAGATTTTCTGTTGAAGTTTAGCCAGAAGAGCTTCCCTTGGCCAGGACTTAGAGCCTCCTGCTCCCAGAGAAGACTGAGATACTGAGGAGGGGTCAGTGGGCTATGTCACAGCTGCCAGGAAGTTCTAGAAGACCAGTACTAATGAGCTGTTCAAGTGTGTTCAGTGCCACGGCCATTTCTGGGGGTCCGTGTGGTCTTTTTTTTTTTTTTTTTTTTAATTTTATTTATTTATTTGACAGAGAGAGACAGAGTGAGAGCGGGAACACAAGCAGGGGGAGTGGGAGTGGGAGAAGCAGGCTTCCCGCCGAGCAGGGAGCCCGATGCGGGGCTCGATCCCAGGACCCTGGGATCATGACCTGAGCCGAAGGCAGACGCCCAACGGCTGAGCCACCCAGGCGCCCCTGGGGGTCCATGTGGTCTTACCTCCACACTAGTTCTCCTGAGGCCTGGGCTCTGGCAGAATTCTGGAGCCCTTTGGGAGGTGGGGGCAGTTAAGGTTTGACAGACGTCTGGGTTTATTCTTTCTTTTTTTTTTTTTTCCCTTAAGATTTTATTTATTCATTTGACAGAGATAGACACAGCGAGAGAGGGAACACAAGCAGGGGGAGTGGGAGAGGGAGAAGCAGGCCTCCCGCAGAGCGAGGAGCCCGAAGCGGGGCTCGATCCCAGGACTCTGAGATCATGACCTGAGCCGAAGGCAGACGCTTAACGACTGAGCCACCCAGGCGCCCCTGGGTTTATTCTTTCTGCATTAAGGGAAGTGGTTCCTTGTTGAAGATGGGAGGTGAGGGCAGAGGTGCCTATAGCCATGTCAAACCGATTAATACTTGTAACAGTAGGAAAGGTTGCCTGGGGCTAGTACTGCAGGTTCAGGCCTTAGAAACATGCCTTGGGGGGCACCTGGGTGGCTCAGTTGTTGGGCATCTGCCTTCGGCTCAGGTCTTGATCCCAGGGTCTTGGGATCGAGCCCTGCATCTGGCTCCCTGCTCTGCGGAAAGCCTGCTTCTCCCTCCCCCACTCCCCCTGCTTTGTTCCCTCTCTCGCTGTGTCTGTCCTTGTCAAATAAAAAAAATCTTTAAAAAAAAAAAAAAAAAGTGCCTTGGATTACCTTTGGGAATTGGACTTAGCTCTTTGGGGGAAGTCCTGTGTTTATACAGGACTGTCTTGCACCCCACACCTGCATTCTCCCATTGTGGAGTGACAAGAGCCTAGAACGAGCTCTGGAATTGGCCCTGGGAATGGGGCCCATGAGGCCTCTTCTGCTGGCAGATGCCTGCAGGAGGAACCCAGATCACATTTCCTTGGCAGGTACTGAACCCAAATCTGTAGCTTGACCCGCGGTGGTCCAGGGCCCTCTGGCTTCTGTCCTGTGCTTAGTAAATGGGAATGCTGTGTCAGGCACACTGTATTATTATCTAACTTAATTCTCACAAAAGCCCTACAGGTTCCAGGGGTGCTAACCATGTAGTCATAGAACTCTAATTCTGCCTACAAGGGAAGAGACAGTGTCCCCCTTTTTAAAATCTTACCATTGGTGCACCTGGGTGGCTCAGTAGGTTAAGTGTCTGACTCTTGGTATCAGCTCAGGTCATGATCTCAGGGTTGTGAGATCGAGCTCTGTGTTGGACTCTGCTCAGTGCAGTCTGCTTGGGATTCTCTCTATCTGCTGCCCACCCCCCCCCACTCTTGTGCATCTGTGTGCGTGGCGTCTGTCTCTCTCAAATAAATACAAAACCTTATCGTTAGTGGTCATAAAGGAATACGTAAGTTGTGAAGCATAACAAAGTGAACACTCCAAATCTACTACTGTCCTTATTACAGATGAAGAAACAGGTTTAGTCCCCCAGCAAATGACTTCCCTAAGGTCACGACGCTAGTAGGCGACAAAACTCGGGTTCTCACTCAGGTCTCTTCCAACTCAGAGCTCTTATCTCTGTGTGGCATTTCTCACTGTAGGTCTACAGATACGAATACGTGTTATTTGAGAAAAGTTTCTTTGGTCAGTACTCCATTAAAGAAAAAGATTCTTTTGCTGTAGTAATTCTCAGATCCCTTAATATAGTCATGCTTTTTTAAACTTCAATATTTTCCACATTGATCTGGTTGTGGACGTTTGTCCATAGTCTCTTCTAGGACTGATGTTCCCAGAGAAAACTGAAAACCTCTGGTCTAGGAGCAGCTCAGAGAGGAAATCTTTAAAGTAAAGGTTCTGGGGTTGCCTGGGTGGATCAGTCGGTTAAGGGTCTGCCTTCGGCTCAGGTCATGATCCCAGAGTCCTGGGATTGAGTCCCACACCAGGCTCCTTGCTCGGCAGGGAGCCTGCTTCTCCCTCTGCCTGCCGCTCCCTCTGCTTGCCACTCACCCTGCTTGTGTGTGCGTGCATGCTCGCATGAGTGGTGTGTGTGTCTCTCAGAAATAAAATCTTTTAAAAATGATAATAAAGTAAAGGTTCTGTCTCTCCCAGCATGGCCTCAAATCAGAGGGGTTTCTCTCTTGGACTTCTTATTTTTTATTTGTCTTGCTTCTAGTTCTTGCCCACATTGGGGCAGCCTGGCCATTTTGAGGTGTTCCTCCCAGGCCTGCAGTGTTTCTAACGGTCACATGGGTGTCTTTATAGCTGTCCTTGAGAAGGGAGCTGATGAGCAGCTGTGGAGAGGAAGATTTGTGGTCCAGGGGTGGCCAGGGAAAAGCTGAGCAAGACAAGGCTGAGGTGTGCGCCTCCCACTGCGCCTGTGGCTGAGCCTGTGTCTGGCTGTGTAGAGCCCTGCCTTGGCTCAGTGGAGGAACTTGGGGTGCGAGTACCTCTTGGGTGCCATGCTCCTGGTGAGGGCATGTGAGGAGGCTCAGGATGCTGAGTTTGCTTCCAGAGTTTCAAATTGGAAAGATGTTAGCTGTGAAGAGGACAGTCATCTACCCACATTCATTGGTCTAAGCAGTTTTTTAAATTGTGTAACTTGATGAAAATAAATAGATATTTGAGTGTGATGGGAATTCTTAAAATAGCCCAAACACAGCTGTCTTCAAGATTTTTGGATCCCCCCAAATGGAGGTTTTTGAAGGCTTGTTTTCAAGTAGACAAATTGAACGTTGCAGCCTTAGTTCTCTCTGGTGACTCAGGGCTGTCAGTGTCTGCCTTGGCTTTCTCTTCGTGCTGAAGGGGGGCGGGGGCAGGGAAGGAAGAAGAGGAGGAGATGCAGTTCTTGTCTTCTTACCAAGGTCTGGCCTCAGTCACTCTGGCTGCCTGCAGAGTGACTAAAGGTGTGCCTTCTTGGGGGCCCTATAAAAGAAGGGCTCTTGGGCGCCTGGGTGGCTCAGTTGGTTAGGCGACTGCCTTCGGCTCAGGTCATGATCCTGGAGTCCCTGGATCGAGTCCCGCATCGGGCTCCCTGCTCGGCGGGGAGTCTGCTTCTCCCTCTCCCACTCCCCGTTTGTGTTCCCTCTCTCGCTGTGTCTTTCTCTGTCAAATAAATAAATAAAATCTTTAAAAAAAAAAAAAAAGAAGGGCTCTTGGCTTGTGTGGAGAGATTGCTGCTGTGGTTTCTGCCTTCAAGCCTGCCTTTGCCTCATCCCAGGTTTTTTCCTTGAGTGGAGCGTCCTAGAGCTTCACAGGTGATTTCCCTTTCCATGTAGATCCTTGAACCTCTCAAAATAACAGGGCAGAGGTGGCCTTAAGACCTGGACCATATTTCTCTCTCTTTACCCTATAGGAACTTTGGTTGTCTGTTCACTTTCCAAGCTCATATGCTCTGTGTTTATTTTCAGTGGATATGCTGCTGATGAAATCACTCACTGCATACGGCCTCAGGACATCAAGGAGCGCAGAGCGGTCATCATCCTCAGGAAGTAAGTGCCCCGGTGTCTGGCACCTGCAGGACTGTCTGGAGATGTAGGTCTGGATTCCCTTAGAACTTGGCTCCTCTGTATCAATAGCATAGCAGCATGAAGCCTGGGAGAGAAAAGCCTATCAGGTCTCATACTTTTTGATTTTAATTCTTTGAGGAAAAAGCTGTTTTGTCTTTCCTTCATTGGAAAATTAAGTTCTGTGTCTGTTTAGGGAGTTGGGGGCTGAGCCAAAGCACATGCTCCCAGTGTTTATGGACACAGTCTTGAGACAAGGTTTGGGGACCCCTCTTCCAGACCTTCCTTCCCCCTCTCTCTTTCCCCATCTCTTTGGTTCTGATTTGTCACATGTGATCTTGCTGATTATTTTTAGACTGCGCCTTAGCAGCCTGCTTTAAAAACGCCTGGGTTTTCACTTCTGGGAGGAGCAGGGAGTGAGAAGAGGAAACGAAGGTGGGAGGTTAGGCTGCAGTGTTCAGCAGTGGCATAGCTTGTGGCTGTCTCTCCTCACTGGCCAGGGAGTCAGGGATGTACTGACCGACATCACCAGACCTGGCCTCTTCGGCACTTCTGGTTTTCTGCTCATGGAGTGAATGGACTGAGCCAAACAGATGCTGGGTCAAGACGAGCTTGTCTTTAGAGTGGAGTCCCAAGAGGCTAGATGATTGTCCAGGGTCGTATAGATGTCGGGAGAGCAGAACCAGTGCCTGGACCCCTCCCCCCCACCCCTAGGCTGGAGCACAATGTCCTATAGCTTGCCCTCTTTTCTTTTTCTTTTTTTTTTTAATTTAAATAAACATTATTTTTAGAATAGCTTTAGATTTGCAGAAAATTGTAAAGATAGTACAGTTTCCATGTACTGGGCATACCACTTCCCCGATCTTAATGTCTTAATATTAATAAGATATGTTTGTTACAGTTAAGAAAGCAATATTGATACATTATTATTAAGTCAGTATTTATGCACCTTTCCTTAGTCTCTTCTAACATACTTACTCTGTTCCAGGACCCCACATTACGTGTAGTTGTGACAGTTTTTCAGACTTGCCTTATTCATGATAACACGTAAGTGGTCAGGTATTTTGTAGAGTATCTCTCCATTGGAATTTGACATTTTTCTCATGGTTCTACTGGGGTTTGGGGTTTGCGGGAAGAAGACCACAGAGGTAAAGCCCCCTTCTCTTCAGTCCTATCCAGGGCACAGGATTTCTCACTGTTGATGTTGACCATGAACACGTGGCTGAGCTTGTGTTTGTTGGTTACCTTCTGCACTCTAAAGTTACTATTTCCCCTGCCTTAGGAAGGAAGTAGCTGTGTTTGTGGGTTACCTTCTGCAGGCTAAAGTTACTCTTTTCCCTGCCTTAGGAGGGAAGTTGCTATGTGCAGCCCAGGCATAAGGAGTGGGGAGTCACCACCCAAGTTATTTGGAATTCTTCTACAAAGACATTTTGTTTCTTCTTCTTCATTTGTGTATTTTTCTTTAGTTGTTTACTTAACATCAATATGGATTTATGGGGTATTTGTTTTATGCTCCAGTTATTCCAGCTTTGGCCATTAGGAGTTCTCTCTTCTTTTTTTAAGTACATCCTTATTTTTGGCTTGCCAACTTTTTAACTTCAGTCTGTAACTTGAGCATCTTGGCCTTTTGGGTCCAGAACTCCAAAATTACGTGGTGGATGAAATCTCTTTGGCATGGCTCTGCCACTTTGTCAAGTCAAAACTTGGAGTGTCTGTTGTACCTGCATAGAATGGAAATGCAATGACCTGAAGGACAGTCCTGGTGTGCAGGCTGAGCACCAGGCACATGTGGGAGCTGAGACAGGGGTCCATTAGGAGCTGGCAGCGTCTCACCTCTAGCCTAAGAATATTCCCAGAATTCATCAGAAGAAGGGTTTTTATCTGCCTTTCTACTTTCTTTCCTGTGGTTCCCAGCACAGGCCAAAACCCAGAACACGGAAGTGATACAGCCCAGAGTGTAGCTCCCTTCTCGCCTCTTCTCCCCAGTCATTTCTTCCTGGGCTATACTGGCACTTCCAACTTAACCAAGGCCAAGTGGCCCACCTAGACCAGGAGCTTGGAGAGGAGCTCCTAGAGGGATATAAAACCAGAGCAGCAGCTTCCCAGGTGCCCGGCAAGCCTCTCAAAATAGCTTATCCCAGGGAAATCTTGACTGGAGGCACAAATGAAGTGGCCAAAGCTGGAGGAGTGTCAGGTCATTCTTCCAGCTATTTCCTTCCTCTTCAATGGTGGCTCCCTTACTTGACTTCCCAGGCTGGCTGGGTCGGATGCTTCTCAGTGGAGCTAGGAGCCTACACTGTTACCCAGGTCCCCCCAGAAGCTCTTTGGCCAGCCAGGCTCTGACCTTGGAGAATGACTGTTGGTAGGTAACTGATGCTCTTTGACCTTTTGACTTGAATGGGCTCAGGAGCTAACCACAGACTGGGCTAGAGAACAGAAGCACAGAGCTTTGGTATGAGGGGGCTGGAGAGGAGTGGGAGGATGGCCCTCAGCCAGTACTGCCCAGCTGTAGGGAGACAACTCAGGTTACCAGATGAGAGGCCCAGGATAAAAGGCAGGCTCCTTGTTGGGCTTTGCCTGTCCATCCAGCCTAGCCTTTTGGCGTTTTCCTTGTTGTCTTGTACTCCACACTTACATTAAAGTACTTGCAGCTCCGAGTGTGATCCATGGACTTGCATCCTTGCAGCAGTGTAGCCTCTGTTGGGAATGTTTTCCCATCTAACATGTTCATCTTATCCTCCACATCCTACCCTGCAAATGACCCACATACGTACAGTGAAAGTTGGTTGACTTCGTTATCCGTCAAGGCTCAGGTGTTGACCGTTTTGACTCGCGAAAAGCATCACACACATACTTGTAGCCTTCTCAGTATACTCCCTCCCCCTTTAAATTGTTATATATAGTGTATATTTGCCATCGTGAATTTCCAAATCTGCATTCTGTGGGGGCGGGGACCCTGTTCAGTCAGGCCCAGCATTGAGGCCTGGCCCAGAGGAGGTATCAGAGGAGGACAACACAGGTGAATGAGGAGCAGCTCCAGAGTAGCTGTATGGGCTTGTCTTGGAAAAGGACAAGCTGGTGACAGGATGAAAAAGCGAGCATCCTGGCCCAGGCACTACCCAGACATCAAGGATGTGGCCTTGACAGGTACCTGGCTGACTTGCTTGCTGGTGAGGCTGCATCTAGACGGGTGGCATCTAGGCATTGAGTCTGGCCCTGCTCCTCATAGGCAGAGGGTATGGAGCCAGTCCTGCCTTCTCTTAAGTTTGGATAAAAATTGTACAGGCTGTTGTGGGAGGGCTTGGGTGGCTCTGTCACGAGCTCTGGTCAGTCAGAGCTGGGACTGTCCTTCCAAGCGCCTCATGGGGGGAAATGGGTGGGTGGCCGCCAAGTGCTTTTTGATTCAACAGAATGTGGCACCTTTGAATGTGGTTGGTGCTGAGTCTTCATGTGTGTGGCACCATTGTGTCTCACAGGGAGGACTGGGAGGCTGGGAGTGACCACCTGAGAGTTTCCCCATGAGTGGAATCCTTGGGCTGCAGCTTAGTGTTATAATCTCTTTGGGGTCACAACCAGTAAATGGCTGAGTAAGACCTTGACCGTGGGTCTGCTGGTATGTAACAGGTGGGCATTTTGCATGCCAGAACAACACAAGCAGAGTAAACACTGTCTTAAAAGCACAAAGTGTATCTGCTGGAGCCTAGCAAACAACAACAGCAACAAGAAACAAAAATTTAAAAATTACATCCAGCTTGGTGGGGGTTGGTGGTGGGTTCGGACAGGATTGGTAGATCTGGCTCCTGAGCTGGAAATTGCTGGCCAGGCAGAAATGGTAAGCCCAGGATGCCTGGGTGACGCAGTCGGTTAAGCGTCTGCCTTCGGCTCAGGTCATGATCCCAGGCTCCTGGGATTGAGCCTTGCGTTGGGCTCCCAGCTAAAGTGGGAGTCTGCTTCTCTCTCTCTGCCCCTCCCCATGCTTGTTCTCTCTTTCAATTAAATGATAATTCTTGGGATGCCTGGCTGGCTCAGTCGGTTAAGCGTCTGCCTTCGGCTCAGGTCATGATCCCGGGGTCCTGGGATCGAGTCCCGTATCGGGCTCCTTGCTACTCGGGGAGCCAGCTTCTCCTTCTGCCTCCCGTTCCCCCTTTTTGTGCTTACTCTCTGTCTTTCCGACAAATAAAATCTTAAAAATAATTAAATTAATTAAAAATTCTTAAAACCAAAAAACCGGTAAGCTCAAAGGCTAGAAGGCGTGAAGTGTAGAGGAGCTCTGTAGTTGAGGGGAGGTGTGGGAAGGAAGTCTTGGATCAACTCTTGATCATCAGGAGATGGCTTGTGGGCCTTCAGGGCCTTCAGTTGGCCAGGGCGTTCAATCCCTTGGTCTTCAGGAGGCACCCAGGGCTGCCCTAGGTCTGCCTACGAAATGTTGTATTCCTGCATGGCTAACCTCTCTAGTAGATAAAGTGGTTCGAGGCAGTGTTAATAGTCCATTTCTTTGCTTTGGTTAAGTGAGCTCAGCTTAGTGGGTTGAAGCTGGGAAGAGCAGCTAGAGGTTCATTTGCCAAATGTTAACCAAGGCTGGTGCGTGCCAGAAAGCAGTGGGGTGAGGGATTTGCATGAGAGAGACTTTGTAAGAGGCTGAGTTAAATGGCTTATTTGGTCCTTCAGACCAGGGGATTCCAAGGGGTCAGGGGGAGACTGTTCCTGAAAGCAGAGTAACCCAAGTATGAGGCTGTGTGTGTATGAGCAGAGGGTGAGAATGGAGGGTGCATTCTGGGCTTCATCCCTCGGGGGGGGCAGGGGTGGCCAGCTCTTGGTTTCCCTGACTCGGCCTGAGACACTGCTTCTGTCTCCATGATTCTCGTCCCCTGGGCCAAGGATTAGCCTACCTTTGTTTCCTGGTCCAGTGAGTGTGTCCATGTGCATTTACCCTGCACAAGGAATGGGGGAGCAGTAAGACCACCTGGGGATGAAACTGGTTTAAGCTCCTGGCCTGGCTTTGCCCTGTCTTCACTGAAGACAAGTTGGTTACCTGAGCCCTGTGTTCTCACCTATAAATTGGGGCAGTGGTGGTGCTAGGGATGGTTAAATTCAAGAATGTCGTGCCTGCTTCTCCTAGGTCCTTCCTCCCCATATTTGTTCTCTGAATTTGATGAGTCGGGCAGGGGATGAGGAAGGGTGCTGTCCAGTCGAGGTAAGGTGTGAGTACAGGCACAGCGAGTGAGAGGAAAGCGAAACCTGGAGATAGGTTGTTCACTGGCCCAGGCCAAAGAAAACAAGCTTGTTGTCTGGCCGCTTGGTGTCATGGAGGATATCAGTACCTTACCAGGCCTGAACGGGGGATTCCTAGGCACCCATGATGCTGGCCCTGTTGTCTGGCTATCATCTGTGGAGCTCTGGGTTACACGTATGTGGTACGACATGTTGGTAATCAGGCTGAACGAGTTGGAGAGGCCCTTGGGGCCTGGTTATCGTGCAGGCCTGGGTATGGAGGTCTTCTGGAAGCCCTGCTAGGACCATGGGCTTGGGGTGCCCTCTCTTTGGGTTATACCCCTCATGTGCTTTTCAGGCTCTCCTGAGACCAGTGTAGAAGCCTGCTACAGTCAGAACTGTCTTGCAGGCAGCGAGGTGTGATGTTGGAGGGAGTTTGGTGGAAGCTGGGGAGTGGTGTAAGGAGGGGGGTGGGTAATGTTGCAGGAGAGACAACGGTACTATCTGCGCCTTGTGGGAATCTGACACTCAGGTGCTGGAGCTTAGGCCTAGAGGCCTAGGTCACTCAGTAGATAAGGGGTGCTCAGACAGGCCTGCCGCACTGCTTCTCTGCTCCATCTTGAAAGTCAGGCTTTGCAAGCACAAGGGTGCTTGGTGTGAGGGTGGAGCCAGGAGTTGTGGGATGGTTGGCTCGAGGTGCAGACTGGTTCCTGGTCTGCCTGGACAGCAGTCTGCACTGTTGCAGAACAGAGAGCCCACCTGGGCTTCAGAGGCCATCATGGGATAGTAGCTGTGTGACTTAGGCCAGTGATTTGGTCTCCAGTATAGCATGGCTTCCCATCCTTACAGTGGAAATAATCCTCCTCAGCAGCTTCTCTGGAGGATTAGAGGATTCAGTGAGTGATAAAGGAACATGAGGAGAGCTCCTGGGATGGTCATCTCCCTCCCTTCACCCTCAGGTCACATGTTAATGTGTTAATATTAATGCTTAGTCATTCTCCCTTTGTTTTGGCTTCCCCAGGATCTGTGCCCAAACCCTGCTTTGTCCTGGGGGCTGTCCTGACACCGTGGGTGACCTCGCATACCTGGGGTGCCTTGTTGTAATCCCTGGATATTAACTAAGATCTGTGAGGCAGGTGTCTGTTCCTCTTGCCACCTAAGGAGGCCCAGGCCCAGCCCTTAGTGCTAGAACTTCCTGACTTCCAAGTTTATGAATCTCTTTGCTGAACCTTGAGGGGCCTAGCATGCTCCTTGGAAGTTAGCTGCCTTTTAAGAGGGGTGTTCTCAGAAATTAAGCTGTCAGTGGGCACTGGGTTTGGGATCTTGCTCTAGCCTGGCTTCCTGCAGCATCGTAGCTTTTTGGAAGTGGAGGGAGGGCAGGAACTTCTCTAGCTGTTCTGAGATGTACTTGTAACAGCCCCAGGGGATGTGTTAGGAGCACTTTGGGGATCCAGGGCTTATACTGCCCCCAAAGTGGGTACAAGAGACAGGGTTTTTAGTAGGGTCACCTCTGATCATCCCTTCTCTTGAGGGCTGCCTCCTGATGGCAGTGGAACTGTCTCGTGCAGAACACCCTTCCCCTCCTTCAGGCAGTTGGAGAGAAGTAGAGCCAGTCCGTGTCCTTGGCCTGTCTAGTCTCAGCTGGTTCCACCTGTCTACCTAGCCTCTCCAGTGGCCCTACCCCCATGATGGGGGGCCACCACCACTGCCCAGGCTGGCTGCTCAAGAAGGGCGGGGGGGGTGGAATCCCCTCCAGGGATCAGTGTGTGCCAGCGCTCTGCCTGCGTGGCAGGATGTGCTCAATGTTTTGCAGCCCCAGAAGTGCCTGGGCCACCCAGGCTCTCCCTTGGTGGCTGTGCTCTTGGTTCTCTTGCCGTCTGTCAGTCATCTGAGGTAACAACTGCAGGCTGCCAGGTCCTGCCCGCCAGGGCTTCAGTGGGGCTGCTTCGTCCTGCCGCATTTTTCCTGCCCTGAGTGTGTGCTCCTGGTACCTGTGCGGTCTTAGCATTGGCGTTAGCTCCACCGTGCTGGCGGGGGGGGTGGGGGGCGGGCTGCGGCTTTCCTCCGTAAGTCTTCACAGCCTTGGAGGCCTCTCAGCCAAGCTTAACAGCTGATGTCTTGATGTCTTACTTAGTCTGCTCTCCCGCCACCTGGACCTCTCAGCCAGGAAGGATTGGGGTGGGGGGATGAGGCCTGGCCTGGTAATGAAGAGGTCCTTGGGCTCCAGTGATTTCTAATTCCCACCCTTGTGTCTGGGTGTTGCTTAGCACCACCTCTTCCTGATACGCCTCTCAATCCTAGCCTTGAGGGGCACCTGGGTGGCTCAGTCGGTTAAATGTGTGCCTTCAGCTCAGGTCATCCTCTCAGGGTCCTGGAATTGTGTCTGGCTTCCTGCTCAGCAGGGAGTCTGCTTCTCTCCCTCCCTCCCCTCTTCCCCTCCCCCTCTCAAATAAATAAATCTTTTTTAAAAATATTTTTTTAACTTTTTTTTTTTTTTTAAAGATTTTATTTTTGGGAGAGAGAGAAACAGCAATTGTGAGCAGGGCAGAGGAAGTAGCAGATTCTCTGCCGAGCAGGGAGCCTGATGTGGGGCTCGATCCCAGGACCCTGGAATCATGACCTGAGCCGAAGGCAAATGCTTAACTGGCTGAGCCACCCAGGCACCCCCCCCCCCCCCCCGCCAAAAAATCTAAAAACAAAAAAAAAACTCCTAGCCTTGAAGGACACCATTGGATTTCTAGACCCTTAGAACTCAAAGAGGCCCTAGGACCAGCCACACTTCTTCCTACTTTGCTTAGGTGGAGAAATAGGCCCAGAAAAGGGTGGAAACTAGCTTGGATTCTAAGTGGCACCATTACGGCTGGATCTTCCTTTTGCTGCTAGGGAGGTCCTGGTTCCCTGAGCCTGGAGGGCCCAGAGTGGAGGCCGAGACTGGCAGGCCAGTCTGTACAGCTGACCATTCTAATGCTCCTGTGGCCATAAGGCCAAAGCAAACAGGCAGGGGAAGTTGCCCTGCTGGTCTGCCCACCACTTTGGGCCTGAGGGTGTTAGAACTTTGGTTTCCAGCTAGAAGGCGCCCCCTGCTGGGTACATGAGAAAAACCCCTGCCCAGGGTCAGAGCCCTGGGTTACTGCTTGTTAGGCTTGGTTGGAGTCTCACCTGGGCTTAAACCTTTCTGCCACGACTTCCAGGACCCGTAACCTTTGGGACCTAGTTTTCCCCATCTGTTTACAGCAGGTCAGCCAGTCGGGGGGGGGGGGGGCCGGGGTAGGTAGAGGGACCTGTGAGGTTTGCATGCAGTTGTTACCAAGAATACCACGTGGCTTAGGCCAGGGCAGCTCTCGGATTTCTCTCCTGCTGTCTTCCCTGCAGTGTTCTTGTGAGGTTGCTCTGCTCTGACCACAGCACCTTCCTCAGAACCAAGTGACTGTTTTGTGCATAGCTGCCTTTGGGAAGGGTGCCTTCAGGGCCTTCTGCCAGATGTGTCCCCATCACTCCCCACCCCACGCTTCTCTCCTGCCCCCTTGCTGCCTCCAGCCTGACTTGTCAGCCTTCTCTGTATCACACAAGAAGCCTCGGGGCTTTGAGGTTTCCCAGGCTAGCTTCCTCCTGGCCTGGCTTCATAAAGGACTCCGATCAATGGCCTTGGACTACCTCCCTGCTCACCTTCTCCCTCTCCCCCGTCCATACTTGCATGTTTTCCCTTTACTGGGCAGTGTGTTCCTTAAAACTCAACGCCTACTGTTCGGTGGGGATTTTGCCTTCAAAAGCCTTTTGGCCTTGACTTGATTAGCATCCTGTAACCAGCAGAGGCTGCCAGGTGGCTGTGGTGGGATCAGAGCCAAGTGTGTGAATGTTGAGTTGGGCCTGGGCTTTCCTGGCTCTGCCACAGCCTTAGCATTCCCGTGTGAGAGAGTAGGAGAGTCTCTCTTCCCTTTTGTAGGCCTGGACCAGGGGAACCTTCTTTCCTGTCTTGATATTTCAGGAAGGATGAAGGCATCTGCTGGAGTATTATGGGGCCCTCAGTACTCTGGCAGGTGGAATAGAAGCCCCTGGAGAACCTCTGGGCCGAAGTAGGGTGAGTGGGGCTGCTTGTCCAGCTGAGAGAGAGCCCTGGATCTTTCCCCTGGTGCAGCAGATCCCTATCACTAGAGGTCTCCAAATAGAAATGTTCCTGTTCCTACTCCTAAGCCTCAACTTAAGAAGGTGGGTCTTTGCGAGTCAGCCAGACCTAGTTGAACCATGAGGAAACTGAGGCACAGAACAGAGACTGCTGGCTCCCCTCTCCCTGGCCAGAGAATTGGTCTGATGGGGCCCACACCCTCCCCAGAGGCCCACTGGTTGACCCCACACATGTTTCCTTTGCAGGACGAGATTAGACGCACCCCGGTTGGAAACAAAGTCCCTGAGCAGCTCTGTGTTACCACCCAGCTATGCTTCAGATCGTCTGTCGGGAAACAACAGAGACCCTGCTCTGAAACCCAAGCGGTCCCATCGCAAGGCGGACCCTGATGCTGCCCACAGGTGCTCAGCTTAGGGACCTTCAACGAAGGCCAGCAGAGCAGCCCCATGGCTGCAGGGTACAATGGGTGGGGGAAGCCTGGGGTGGGTGGTTCGGAGCCGGGCCTTGACTACCTTTCCAAGCCTTAACGTCTGCTGCCGGTCAGTGGCATTGGTGGCCATTCCTCCTAACCCGTCGCCAGCTGCCTGCACCCCCAGAGAGCGGGGCTTGAGACGAGATTCTGACAAGTGGGAAGGCTTTATGGGCTTCCTGTGACTTGCCTCGTTCAGTCCACCCAGACAAATACTCTTGTGGGTTATACTTATATGTTAGGAGGGACGCTCGGGACATGGAAGATAGCAGGCCAGGCGCTCATTTCAGAAGGGTTGGGGAGGATTTCCGGGAAGTGTTTAAGCTGAGATGAGAAGGATGAGGAAAGCAGTACGTGAAGGCCCATCTAGGCAAGAGGTACTTGGGCTGAAGCTCTGAGGCTGGAAGAGCCTGCTGGTCAGGGGCTAGTGGAGTTCGTGAGCAGATGAGGGGTGGGCAGAGCGCGGGGACGGAAAAGAGGACTGAGAAGTGGAGGTGATGGCAGGACGGTGCAGGGCCTTGAGGCTGTGCTGGGGGTGGGAGGGGCCTCCTGCCCGGCCGCCTTGGCAGTGTCCTGGGGTACTGGACTCAGCCAGGCAGACCCCCCAGGGTAATTGGGAGGTGTTTTAAAGACTAGACGTGGCCATTGCACTTAGTGGGCAAAGAGCTGATGCCAGTACATCCGCCCTTGCCGCCCCTGCCGGAGAACGGCCGAGCTGGAGTGCGCCGGCCCACGAGTGGTGAGGGACGCTTCCATCCACCCCTTCCCTTGCAGGCCTCGGATCCTGGAAATGGACAAGGAAGAGAACCGGCGTTCAGTGCTGCTGCCCACACACCGTCGGAGGAGTAGCTTCAGCTCCGAGAACTACTGGCGCAAGTCCTATGAGTCTGGGGAGGACTGCTCGGAGGCGGCAGGCAGCCCCGCCCGAAAGGTGAAGATGCGGAGGCACTGAGGCTTGCCGCGCCTCCTGGGAACTCTGGTTAATCCTCACGGAGCTGCCCCTTCCTTCTGTTCCTGTCGGTTTTTTGTTTAGTGTGTTTTTCTTTGGTTTTTGTTTTTTTATCTTTACATTTTTTCCTCGGGTTTGTTGCCTGTTAAGGCTGAAGAACAGCACTGGCTGGGACCTGATTCTCATGTTCTTGGTTTTCCTACAAAATGGAAAGGCTGTTGGCATCTATAGGGGACAGAAGCTCACGCTGGAGTGGCCAGTAGAGGTGGGGGGGGTAGCTGTCCTCAAGTGGGGCCGTGTCAGACTGGGTTTATTTAAGAGCAGCAAAGTGTTTTGGTTAGGAAAATTCTTGTTTTGCTTTAAATGTAAATCTTCCTCCATGTTGTAAGTGAAGTTCAGTCTTCTGCCCCTTCTCCTCCCTCCCCCATGTCTGCGTGCTGGGTTGAGGTCTCATGTCCCTTGTTGGCTCTGCAGGAGGCCTGCTGTCCTCCCACCTCTCACCCATTCTCCAGGCCCTGGAAGCTCACGCAAATACCCTCTTCCTCCTCCAGCAGAGTTGTTCAGGATGACTGGGTGGAGGTTTAAACAGTCCTCTGCCACCCCAAAGTTACTGGCTGAGCCCCTGGGCTTTCTTCACGCCCATTGGCCTGCTTTGCGCACAGGTCCCTGAGCTGCTGAGGGGCTGGCTACAGTGGTCCTGACCTTTCTTGCCAGGAGCACGCCTCTTCGCTGGGTTGCTTCTTTCAAGCATATGCGTGTGATTGTACGCAACAGTTAGACTTACCATGTTGGGGCAGTTTTAGGAATTGTTTCTAGCTAGAGGGACTGGTGTCCTTCCAAGTCTAGCATTTGGGGTATGGAAAATTGTTGTGGTGTGTGGTAGGGTTTTTGTTTTCTTTTGTTTTTGAGTTTTTATTTTTTCCTTTGGTCTCCTGACTTCTTCCTAACCCTTTCCTTTCTCCTACGTTGGCCAGCGTGAGCCTTCTCTCCATGTCATCCCCATAGGAAGGTGCCTGTCCACTCCCTCTGTCTGCCTGTAGCATGCATCCAAGGCCAGAGCTCAGGGCTGCAGACTGGGCTGGCGCCTCCTCTGCTTCAGGGGCGTGGGAGCTGGGGAAGGGGTTTTGAAGAAGTGATAAAAGGAAGAAGATAAAGTTTTTGGCAGTTCCCACCTACTCAGATCCTTGAAGGTTGCAAAGTTTTGATGATCTAGATTCATTAGGAATGTCTCCTTGCCAGCCATGGCCGAGACCCAGGCCTGCTGAGAGCAGAGGCCTTCCCAGTCCCCAGGCTGCCACCACCCCAGGGGGCCTTGTCTTACAGAGGCCCAGGCCTGAGGCTGCAGAAATCTAGGGCAGCCACCATCAAGAAGCCCCTCTCAGGGCCCAGAACTCCTTTGCCAGCGTGGATTCAAGTCAGGACTGCATAACTAAAGCAGTTGCAGTTTTATTTTTTTTACACCTTTTTTCCCAAAAATGATTTGTAGTTGTGTGTGCAGCACTTTGCCCTGATATGTGTGCTCTACAATAAAAACCAAATCTAATATATTTTGAAACAGTTGTCCAATACTGTTATAAGAGAGGACTTGCCTTTGGTGCTTCCTTAATCCCGTTATTTTCTTAACCCTGAACCCAGGCTGGGGAGGCCAGACAGAGTTCATTGCCCACCAGGGAGGCCCTCCCGGGAGATAATAGGGCTGAGGGCCGAAGGTGAACTTGCCCTCTGCCTGCTGTGCTCTCACCCACTCCCAGGAGGATGGACCATGTGTCCAGGTGCCCAGGATGCCATGGGCCTACAGGAGCCAGGATCACACCCTGCTGAGTTTTCGAAGCCCTTCCCCCCGCTGGGCGTGATCAGACAGGCTATGTGCCAGTGAAGGAGGGACAGGGTGAGCAAAGTCAGGGAGAGCCTGGCCTTTGTAAAAGATAAGCAAGTGGTTTTGCTCATTAAACAAATTCTTGAGTTCCTACTATATTCTGGCTGAGCCCTCACTGTGGCTTCATCAGTGAGCAGAAGTCTTCTGGTCCCTGTTTTCAAGATGTGTATATAGAGTTGTGGGGTACAGTTAGACACGTGTCAGGCAGATGTGTTTGTGTGGACTGGGGTTGGAGCCCAGAGGGTTTTTAGTCCCTCCAGGTCCCAAACCTGGCTGCCAGATTCTGGTCAGCTTGGGTTTGGAGTCTCCCTCATTGACTTCCAGTGCCCAAGCCAGTCTGGCCAATTCTTGCTGTGGAAACCTGGCAGCAAGTCACTTAACTGCCCATTTCAGAGAGGAGAAGAGAAAATCTAGAGGGAGCAAGTGACCGGCTAGGGCTCAGTCCTGGAAATTGGTGACAGGATATGAAGGGCAATGGGGGAGAGCCTACGGTACGGTCTGTGGCTAGTTGGGCCTGCGGGGGTAGACTGGGTCACGGTTGCCCCCGAGAGGAGACACTGGAGCTGAAAGGGAAGGTAACTTGCTCAAAGTCGTCCAGACTCCATGGCAGAGGGGGGCACCTCCCACTCTGTGCCCAGGCCCCTGACTCAGGCATGGAATGGGGGGCTCCCATGGAGGGCTGGGGAGCTGCAGCTCTACAATAGCTGTGATGGAGTCACACCTGGGCTCTTCCTAGTCCCAAAGAGGCCCTTTGCAGGAATGAGAGACCGGAGAGGCTGGGGCAGGGGGCTCTAGCCCTGGTAGCTTCTGCTGCATCATTGGCTCCAGTCTCTGCCCAGCGGTTCAACAGCACCCCATCTCTGGACTAAACTAATTTTCTGAGTAGTCCCTAAGCCTGTGGGGGTTCTGTACCTGACTCCCTGAATCTGACTCTGCCCCCACCCCAGTCTTGCACACAGTAGGTGCTCTAGCAACATCTGGCACTAGCCCTGCCTTCCTGGGGAGCCCATCCCGTTCCTCCGATCCTATTGGCTGGGGGAAGTTGAGGCCCAAAGTCCCCTTCATTCAAAAATAAGAGTGTCCTACTGTGTGCCAGGCTCTGCGCTGGGTGCTGAGGATACAAGACAGACCAGGTATAGGTCTCTCACACAGCTGTTATAAATTGTGCCGGCGTAAAAGATGTGTAGCACAGAAATTACGAATGATAAAATACACGGGACACTCTTTGTTATTAAAGTTCTGTATAGCCAAGTGTTCCTCACAGGATGCTTTTGTTGATCTTTTTGATAGATTCTTTTATTTGTAGCCTACCTGTGGTTGTAACTCAACCGTGATATGGCAAATGGAGTTGTATCCCATTGCTGATTATAGTTTTCCAGGGCTCCTGTAACAAATTACCACAAACTTGGTGGCTAAAACATCAGAAATTTATTTTCTCACAGTTTGGAGGTCTGAAATCCAAAACTACGATCGCTGGGCTGAGATCATGATCGAAACCATGCTCCTTCTGGAGGCTCTAGTCCTTGCCTCTGAAAGCTTCTGGTGGCTGTTGACGTTCCTTGATTGTGGCCCCATAACTCCTGTCTCTGCCTCCGTGGCCACATGGCTGCCTCTTCTGTGTGTACCAAGTCCCCTTCTGCTTGTCCCTCATAGGACACTAGTGATTGGATTTAGGGCCTACCAGGATGATCAAAAATAATCTGCCCATGTACCGATCTTTACTCACATCTGCAAAGTGGAAAAAAATGTTCAAATTCCAAGGATTAGGACCTGAAACCTTTGGGGGTCACTGTTGAGCCTGCTACACTACTCTTTTCTCGATAAGTCTGTCATTAAATCTGGTACATGGCCTACTGATTTCTCATCGTTGGAACAAACTATGTTAATTGGATTGAAATTTCTCAGCCTCAGCACTACTATTAAATTTAATCCGCATTATTTTCTCTACTGATTTCTTAAATCTAGACCTGTGCTGTCCAATATGGCAGCCACTGGACAGTTTGGCTGTTGAACACTTGAAATGTGGCTGGTTTGAATTGAGATGTGCTTTAAAGTGTCAAATACACACTAGAATTTGAAGTTAGTATGAAAAAAAAGAATGTAAAATATATCCTTAGTTACTTTATATTGATTACGTGTTGAAATGACAATATTTTGGACATACTGGGTTAAATAAAATACACTTTAATTTCACCTGTTTCCTGTTACTGTTTCAAATCTGGCTACTCACAAATTTGAAATCACGTATGTGGTTTACATTCTGTTTCTATTGGATGGCACTGGTCTAGAAAATCAATAAATCCAGCCTGATCGGTGGCGTTTGCTGATTCCTGTGGTGTAAACACTCCCTTGGTGGCTGATTGAAAGCTGTCAACATAAGGTCACTGAACACAGAGTTGTGAAGAGGGGGACAGAAGCACATGGTTGTACAGGGTCTCCACCCCACAGATACCACAGATGTAAGGAATGAAAGCGTACAGACAGTAGGAAGACGGAACATAGGAAGTGCTTAGTTTTGAACATTACCTTTGTTTTTAACATAATTTTAATTTTACATAATTTTCAAGAACATTTAATGAATTGCAAAATTCCTTAAAATTTGACAATTGGCTCTTGTGAGTAGCTTCTCATGGGAGGGTTTTGAGCAGAGGACGTGATCAGGCTTAGGATCCCTCATGCTGCTGTGTTGAGGACAAGTCAAGATCATTAAGAGATTGGCACTGGCAAGAGATTAAGGGGCTCCTAACCCAGGAGCTGCGGCCTACTGTGGGGCTGGAGTCCTCCAGCTAGGTGTCCCGTGTGCTCCCTGATGCAGTACCACCCCGTGCCCACAAGGAGGCAGCAGGGTCCAAGCGACAGTGCTTCGGAGCGGGGCAGGGGACTGCTGTACCTGGGTTTGGATGGGGAGCTAAGGCCCCAGAGGCAAGAACTTAGGTTCCCCACTGCTTCTGCCCTGCTCGCCCAGGGCCCCCAGGCTTAATGGCTGTGTGGAGGGGACCCAACTCACCAGGGCATGATCCTGTGAACCTCTGCAAGTGCCAATGCCCTCCGCCTTCTCCGGCCCTCACCCGGTTTCCTCAGGTTGCCTCTGGGCTTCCCCAGGCCCCTGGCTGGCTTCAGCACAGTCCCGAGTGTGCTGTGTGGTCCCATCGCTTCCACTCCAGGCAGGGAGACTAGGACCCAACTCCCCACCCTCTCCTGGACTCTCTCAGTGTGGCCCTTGACAAGCTGTCCCAGTTTATTCTCACCACAACCTCTAATACTTTCCTTGGGGGCCTGGGCTCAAATCGTGACTGCTACATACTAGCTGTGTGACTTCGGGCAAATTACTTAACCTCTCTGACCTTGGTTTCTTCTTGTGTAAAACGGGCATAGGATTAAGTGAATGACAGTGGTGCCTCGCATTGACGAAATGCTCAGTCCTAATAAGTGGTAGCAATATTTGCCCCCATTCTGCCAGATGAGTAAACTGAGGCCCAGAAAGATGCCATGGCAGAGTCAGGATTAGAACTTGGGGCCACAGGAATGAAACACAGATAAGCCTACCACAGGGTCAAGCTGAAGCTTCAAACCTGACTCTCCTGCAGGGGGCAGGTGCACGTGAGTCCCCAGGTCCCATGGCCCAGCGTGCCTTGAAGAAAAGCCCAGCTCAGGATCCAGGCTCTGGGGGTGGGGGATAGGGGGACTGTCCAGGCTGAGTCCTGCACCCAGGGTAGGAGCACTGGACTGGCGGTCCAGAGACCAGTCACTTCTCTGAGCCTGTTTCCTCCCCTTTAAAACGAGGACAGGCTGGGTCTGCTCCAATACTCTCCCTCCTTGTTTGGCCTTTCCTTCACTGAGGCCCAGCACACTGTCTGCCTTCTGCGGACTGGAGGCCCCCAGATCCACTGGCCCCTCGCCTGTCTGGGCCCTCAAGAATGCCTTCAGAGCCAGCTTCGTTTTGCATACTGTGCAGCATCAGGTGCTCTCTCCTCCCCCACCCCGAGGCCCAGGCTCCCCAGTGGCCTCTCTGTCAACCTCCCACCCACCTTTCTCCCACCCCCAGCCCACACTCCAGGAATCCGCGGGCCTGCCAGGCCCCTAGAGGAGCCGCCAGGAAGAAGCTGTGTGTGTGGTTTGGGCAGCAGAGGAGGGTCGTGGCCTCAGCCGGGATCTGGGCCAGCTCCTGGGAGGCAGGGCCTGCCTCCCTCAGCCAGGTTTTCCATCCCCTCCCTCGCTGCCCCTACTCTGCCTCCCTTTGGGGCTTTCCCATGTCACCCCTTCTTCCCTCCTTTTGCCCCTCAGGTGGCCTTGGCCAAGTCCCTTCTCTCTCCTCAGCTTCCACTTACTGTCTGTAAAGTGGGATCGTCCTTGTACCTCCCTCCAGCATTGTTGCAACGATTTAAGCAGATAAAGCCCAGATACAGCACGTACTGGGACGTCTGCCTCTGAGGACGCCCTTGATGCATGCCAGCCTGGCTCAGGGACACCCCTGTTACTCACCTGCTTCTCCACATGCCATCCACCACCCTTTTCTGTGGATTTGACTCCTAAACGTTGTGGATTATCATTGTTTGTTTTAAGTGTGCTTTATTAAAGAGAGTGAGCGAGCAGGGAGGGGCAGAGGGAGGAGAGAGAGAATCCTAAACAGGCTCTGTGCTCAGTGGGGAGCCCGTCAGAGGGCTCAGTCTCACAACCCTGAGATCATGACCTGAGCTGAAATCAAGAGCCAGATGCTTAACCGACTGAGCCAACCAGCTGCCCCCAAATCAGGGCTCCCATGTTTTATATATATTTTAAAAGATTGATTGATTGATTCAGAGAGTACGAGCAGGAGGGGCAGGGGGAGAAGGAGAGAGAATCCAAAGCCGACTCTGCACTAAGCGCAGAGCCTGACATGGGGCTCCATCCCATAACCCTGAGATCACAACCTGAGCTGAAACCATGAGTTGGATGCTTAACAGATTGCACCACCCAGGCGCCCCTGTGTTTTATATTTTTAATGAAATATTTCAAACACACTGAAAAATACTTTAACAGAGAAGCCACAGGAACACCCACCACCCACACATGTTAATATTTCGTTGTATTGGCTTCAGATCTTTTTCAAAATTTTATTTATTTAGTTATGTGTTAAGTACCTACTCTGTCAGGCACTGTGTTCTGGGCACGGTGGACCCAGCATTAAAAAACCAGCAAGACCTTAGGGAGCTCACTCTCAAGCTGGGGAGACAAAATACACATAAAGAAGTCAAGGGGCGCCTGGGTGGCTCAGTTGGTTGAGCATCCAACTCGTGATCTCGGTGGCTCGGGTCATGATCTCAGGGTCCTGAGATCCAGGCCTGTTCCCGGCTCTGCACTCAGCGGGAGTCTGCCTGAGAGTTTCTCTCTCCCTCTTCCTCTACCCCTGCCCCCACTCACTCACTCACTCACTCCCACTCTCTCTAAAATAAATTATTTTTTATTTTTTTTTTTAAGATTTTATTTATTTGGGTGCCTGGGTGGCTCAGTTGGTTAAGCGACTGCCTTCGGCTCAGGTCATGATCCTGGAGTCCCGGGATCGAGTCCCGCGTCGGGCTCCCTGCTCAGCAGGGAGTCTGCTTCTCCCTCTGACCCTCCTCCCTCTCATGCTCTCTGTCTCTCATTGTCTCTCTCGCAAATAAATAAAATCTTAAAAAAAAAAAAAAAAAAAAAAAAAAAGATTTTATTTATTTGACAAAGAGAGACACAGCGAGAGAGGGAACACAAGCAGGGGGAGTGGGAGAGGGAGAGAGCGGAGCAGGGAGCCCGATGCGGGGCTCGATCCCAGTACCCTGGGATCATGACCTGAGTCAAAGGCAGACACTTAACGACTGAGCCACCCAGGTGCCCCAATAAATAAATCTTTTTTTTTTTTTTTTAAAGATTTTATTTATTTATTTGACAGAGGTAGCGAGAGCAGGAACATAAGCAGGGGGAGTGGGAGAGGGAGAAGCAGGCTTCCCACCGAGCAGGGAGCCCGATGCGGGGCTCGATCCCAGGACCCTGGGACCATGACCTGAGCCGAAGGCAGACACTTACCGCCTGAGCCACCCAGGTGCCCCAATAAATAAATCTTTTTAAAAAAATTAAAAAAAAATCAAATAGATGTGGGTGTGAAGAGGTCATCAGAAGAATTAGGCAGGGAAGGGCATCAGGAGTGAGGGAAATAGGCTTCTTTGAGCAAGTATCATTTAAATTAAAACCAAAAGGATGTGAGGGATTTGGCTAAGTGAAAACCTGGGGGCATAGTGTTCCAGGCAAGGAATCAGTGAGTGCAAAGGCCCGAGCTGGACAAGTGGCTTACCTGAAAGTCATCCACCTAGCAAGGAGAGGTCTTGGGATTTGAAGCCAGACCTGAGTCTCACCTCAGAGCTGGGCTAGGGCCCTGAAGTGCCTGAGCAGGAGGAGGGAGGAGGGAAAGGCCACCCCACCCAGGAAATGCCGAGAAGGAAGCAGTCCTTCCCTGGCCTGAGGTTGACCCGAGGCTGGGAGATCGAAGGAGGGACCTGCTTTCCCTTCCATGCTCCCAGGATAGGTATGGAGGTGCCTGAGATCACTCAAGGTCCTGTGTTCATGCCCTTGCCCGGGCTCCCCCCCCCCCCAGCTTCGAGGCTCTGAGCCACCGAGCCTCCCTTTCCTTCATCAAGCAGAGGAGCCTGGTGGCCCGGCCCTATTGCCTTGGGCTACTGCAGTAATCACTGGCCTGTTCCCGGGGAGGGGGGAGGCTCTGGGGGATGGGAGGACGAAGAGTCATTAGTGCCCCAGACCCTCCCAGCCTGGGATGATACCCTCCCCAGTGCCATTCCTAAACCCTGCCCTGTGTGTGGTTGGGCTGGACCAGTCTACCCGCGTCTTAGTTTACCGATTTGTACCCCAGTGGACCCATTGAGCCCCCTTCAAACTGATCGGATGAGACCAAGCTGGGCCTCAGAGTCCTCAGAGAAAGGGCTGGTTTAAAACCCACATTCTGGGCCCCCACACCACAGGCACTCACATTTGGGGGACCTAGAATCTGCATTGTTTACAAGTGTGGGGGTGCATTCGGACACTTCACGAACCCCTCCTTGCCGCAGGGACCCTTCTCTGTCCACCCCCAGGCCTCCAGGACACTACCTCGGGTCAGATGTCTCTCCTGGGCTCCCACAGCCCCCACACGTCTCCCATCATGGCACAGTAAACCCTGGGTGGTCATGGTCTCCACTCAGCTCTGCCCCCCACGCCCCTGCAATTGTGAGCTGGGGGTGTGGTGGAGAGGCACGGCTGCTCACTGCCTGATGACTAAGTCCCCTTTCAAAGACAGAGAACTGGAGCCTGAGAAAGGGCAGGGACTGGCCCAGGGTGATAGAGGGGAAGAGCTCACATGGCAATTAGCAAGCACTCTACGAGCTGCTAACACTCACACGGCCCTTCCCCATCTAACACTCACACGGCCCTTCCCCATCTAACACTCACACAGCCCTTCCTGTCTGCCTGGAACTTGATAAGGGCTTTCCAAGTCCTAATTCATTTCATCTCCATAGCAACCCTTTGAGGTAGGTACTAGCAGTCTCCACATTTTCACAGGTGAGGGACTCGAAGGCACAGAGAGCTTAAGTGACTTGCCCCAGGCCACACAGCTTCTAAGCAATGATGTGGGAATGTAAATTAACGACTTCACACTTCCCATTGTGAGGCTCTCATTTTGCGGAGGAGGCAACTGGGGCTCAGGTCTTGTCACTCTGTCAGTCGGTGGCAGGGACCAGAACCTAGGCCTCTGAGTTGCCTGAGCTGCCTGTGTTGGGCATGCGGTGGGCACTGGCCGGAGGGCTCTGCCCCCTCTGTCCAGCCAGCTCTGCCCACAGCTCAGGTCAAAGCCCCCCACTTGCCTTTGCCCATCTGTCTTAGCTTCCTCAAAAGTAAAGCAGGGAATATTGTTTCCTCCCTCACAGGTAAGTTGAGAGCATTAAGTCAGTTGAACCAGGAAAGGCTCTGGAATAGTGCCTGCCCCACAGGAGGTACCCTTGATCATCTTCCCCGCACGCACCTCCTGCTCCCCCACCCGCTCCTCTTGCAGATGCAGCCCCAAGCCCTGGGAAGGGCTGAGCTGGGCTGCTGTGGGCGTGGGCGGGCGGTGGGGGACAGCCAGGCCCCTGTTGCTTGGCAGCCACCCCAGGGTCAGGAGTCAGGCAGGCCTCCCTTGACCCAGCTGGTGGGGTTGGGGCCTGGTCCCCCTGCAGCACCTAAGCTTCTGGGAGCTCCCTCCTGCCCAGCCCTGAGCCCAGGCAGCCTGTCCTCAGCCTTGGAAGGAAAGGTTCAGCCTTGAGGCCATCGTCCAGATGAGAAAAGGCGGCCTGGGAGGCGGGTGGGGACAGGCCCAATTGTCCCCTGGAGGCGGGGTGCAGCTTTGTTTATATACACTGTTCCCTGTGCACGGGTGGCCCTTCCCCCATCTTGGAACGGCCCGAATCCAATCGCAGAATCGTCCCAAATGCCACTTCCTGAGAAAGGGCCTCTTACCTGTCCCTCTCTTTAGCTGATGGCCCTCTTAAGAATCCCGTGCTGCTACACAGAGCCTTTTACGGTGGACCCTGAAGAATGTGTAGGAGTTGTCCCGGGGCTTAGGACTGAGGAGGGTACTCCTGAATGACCCACCCAGCCAGGGCAAAGCATGGCGGTGGGAGGTGTTCTGGCACACTGGGGAACAAAGCGGTGTCCCGTGAAACTGTAAATGTAACTTGGCAATCACGGGACCATAACGTAGGTGGGGAAACTGAGGCTGAAGGGTCAGGGAGCTGGACCAGTCAGAACTCTCCTCGCTTTCGGGACAGGTCTGCCTCAGTACCTGAATAACCACGCCGCTCCTCGTTGGAGGAAGGAAAAGGCCCCTCCAGCAAGTTGGGGAACACCCGCCGGCCCCCTCCAAAGCTAGTCCCCAGCCGCCCACGCAGGAGGCCTGGCTCATGGACTACAAGTCCCGGCAGGCCCCGCGCCGCAGCGCATGCTCGGCGGGAGTACTTTCGCGAGCCCGGCCGAGCCCGGGGGCCCAGTCTTCCCCCATTGTCTGGCCGGCAGGGGCGGGGCGGGCAGCGCACGGGCCCACCCATTGGTCGGCCTGCACGTCAGTCTCGCTTTGCGCCCGCCCCCGTTCAGGCCCCCCCCC
>NC_058417.1:11129497-11229191 GCF_002201575.2 Neomonachus schauinslandi | reverse complement strand
TGAAGTTTCGGTTCCGGCGGCAGGGCGCCGACCCGCAGCGCGAGAAGCTCAAGCAGGAGCTCTTCGCCTTCAACAAGGTGCGGCGGCGGCGGTTCGGGCAGAGGGCGGGAGGGGGCGGGCCGGGGGCCCGAGCCGGGGGCCCGGGGGCCGGAGCCACGTCGGGCCCGGGGGGAGGGGGCGCCCAGCTGGGGCGCGGCGCGGGGACCGGGCCGCGCGCCCCTCGGCGGGCCCCACTTCTCGTCTCCTCCCCTGCTCCACTCTCGGACTCTGGGTGGGTCTGGGTCCCTCGCTGACTTTCCGAGTCAGCTCCTCCGGGTCCCTGTGGGCCTCACTGGCCCTGGCTCTGCGGGTCTCTGTGTACCTGGGTCTGTGTGTCTCTCTGTCTCTCTGTGACTCTTTGCACGTCTCTGGGTCTTTGCCCGTCTCTGTCCGTGATCACCTCCCTATCCTCAGCCTGTGCCTGTGTGTCTGGGGTCTGCCTCTGTCCCTGTGTGCCTCTGCGTTCCCTTCTCTGTCTTCCTTGATCTCTTTCTGTCTTCATCTCTGAGTCTTTGCCTCTCTCTCCCTGCGTGTCTCTCCGCCTACATGTGTCTCTGTGCAGTCTCTGGAACTCACTCTGGCTCTCGCTCTGTCTCTTTATCTCTCTTCCTTTGGGGGCCCTCAGAGCCCCCCTCAGCCCTTGGGGCAGCCCAGGGCCCCAGTTTGTTTTGCTTTCGCACCCAGGCCAGTGGGGAGGGGTGAGGAATGGAGGCAGATGTTGGGGGGTGGGGCTGGGAAATCCCTTCCATGTTCCTTTCCTCCCCTCCCCCAAGGCCCTAGGCTCTGCCTTGGGGGCTCTGACCTGCCCTGCTTTGCTGGGGGCTCCAGGCAACTACCCTTCAACTCCTGGAGCCTCAGTTTCCCTTACTATGAAGTGGAGCCACCTTTTTCCCTGCTGTGGGCTCTTGCTCCCTGTATCATAGGGGCCAGCTGACCTATCCTTTGGGCCAAGGTGGAGGTGGTTGCTCCTTCCTTTCTTTTCCTGGGTAGGGCAAGAGGGGGCCATGGAAAAGGGGCTGCCTTCAGCTCCCTCCTCCCCCCAACCTTTGCACTGTTGTGTGGTAGATCCAGGGCCCAGCATTTCCCTTGCTAACTTCTGGGGTGTTGCTTCTGGCCTCAGTTCTACTCCGAACCTCTGATTGCACAGCCCCTCACTGCTCTTGGGGATTAGAGTTATTATCCCCGTCATACAGGTGAGAAAATTGAGGCTCAGAGAGGGATGACCACTTGCCCAAAGTCACACAGTGCGCTGCGGCACTCTGTCCTTGTGGCCCCTTGTTGATGAAATTTGACTTGAGCTTTGAGGGGCAGGGATTGTCAGAAGGGCTGCTGTGGTCCTGAGCCAGACACGAGGAGACTCTTGTTCAGGAGAAAGCTCTGGGATGGCCGGAGCTGAAGTGGCCCCTCTGGGGCCCAGAAGGGTGGCTGGTGCCCAGGGTCTCCCACCTGGTCCCCTACGTGCGCTGGGTGGCTGTGAGCGTGAGCCTCTGTGAGGTTAGAGGAGAAGGATGGTGGGGGCAGGTGAGTCAGCCAGTGAGTCGGGGTGTGGAGTGGAGACCTGAGATAGATGGTGGGGAGGCTTGGCTCCTCCTGGCTGGCCCCGGGTCGGCAGAAGCCGAGGGCTCCCTGCTCAGGAGAGTGATGCCCCATTCTGAGTAGGCAGCACTGGTGTAGTTTGGGGCAAGGAGCTGGGTCACAACAGGAGATAGGTGATCACTAGAGAACAGATAGGTCCCAGATTCCCGAGTGGTGGGGAGGGTCAGGAGCAAGCATGGACTTTGGACTGTCTTGTATCCAGATCCCTGTCCTGCCCACAGCTTGCCCGTGGGATATCCACTCTATGTCAGTTTAACAGTCCTGAGCTCCTTCTGTGTGAGGGGCCCCTTCTACGCATTGGGGACATCATGGTGACCAAGAGGGACAAATGCCTCTTCACTCGGGGTGCTGATATACTCGTGGGGGAGACAGTGAAAAGCCAAAGCAAAAGAGTGAAATGTGCAGCAGTTTGGATGATGGCCAGTGCCAGGGATACAATAAAGTATGGCGAGGGTAGGCAGTGTGGGGAAAGGGAGGCTGCTAGAGCAGGGTGGTTTAGGGAGGGCTTTGAGGAGGTGACTCCTGAGCTGAGACCTGAGTGATGGGGAGGAGCCCTCCTTGGGCAATGCTGGGTGAAGCACGTTTCAGGTAAAGGGACAGATCTAGATGCAAAGGTCCTGAGGCAGGAGCCTGCCCAGTAAATTGAAGGAGAGCAGAAGGCCACTGGGCCTGGAGTCAAGTAAGCTGGGGGAGAGAGGGAAGATGAGGAGAGAGAGGGGCCAGGTGGTGAGGTGGGAGCTCCGAGAGGGCCCTGAGCAGAGGGTGGGACCGGCTAGGGCTGGTCAGCTCTAGTATGGGCATGGCGAGGCTGGTGGGAAAGGGAAGCTCTCCCCGCCCTCCCAGCCAAATGGGCGACTCTGTCCTCAGGTGGGCTCACTGCCCCTAGTGCCCACATGGGAAACTGAGGCTTGGAGAATGTTGTGATCAGCCCGAGTCCAAGCAGGCTTCATTGAGGGCTCAGTCCCTGCCTGGATTGGTTGAAGCAGGAGGGAGGCTGGGGCAACAGGCCTGGGACCAGGGTTTCTTTTGAAATGTGTGTCTTGCAGAGGCACTGGTCAGGAGATGCTGGGCCCACTTGTGGTGTCCCGCATTGGTGTTGAGGATGGGGCGGGAGCCCCTCCAGGCAGGCCTCTGGGGATGAGTAGGAGTTCCGTGGTGGGTGTGGGAAAATGGACGAAAGCACGAGCCGGTGGAAGGAAGGAGCGAGAACCTGGCAAGCAGGGGTCTGCCCTGGGACTGGCCCTGCAGGGAGGACAGGCCCTGGGGGAGCGGGAGGGTCAAGAGCCTCCATCGAGCTGATCCTGGGTGTTGCCCTCCGATCTCTGCGTGGGGCCTGTGGGGAGTGCATGCACTTCATATGGGACCTCAGACAGCATGGCACCTCGCCTCCAAGAGTGGGGCGCAGAGCCCCACTCTGTGGGACGGGTAGGGTCGACTTCTGTGCCTGCGCTCGTCTGGAGGCTGCCCTGGGGTAGGCCTCAGGTGGGCCGGGGACCGCGCGCCGCTGCCAATACCCTCCCCCCCGCCCCCCCGCAGACTGTGGAGCATGGCTTCCCCAACCAGCCCAGTGCCCTGGCCTTCGACCCGGAGCTTCGCATCATGGCCATCGGCACCAGGTCTGGGGCCGTCAAGATGTATCCTTTGCGAACCGAGGCCTTCGGGGCCCGTCGGGATGTCCTGCTCGCAGCACCCCCAACCCCCCCCCCCCCCCCCCCCCCCCGTGTGTGGGCTCCTTGGGCCCCGGCCCAGCCCGGGAGGCCACCGTTGGTGCCCCGATCCTGGTGGAGGTTGGTGCGGCCTCCTGCTCCCGAGACTCTTCCTTACAGAAGTGGTTGTGGGGGAGGGGTCAGCTTGCAGTGGTCACAGCTGTCCCTCGCTGCATTTCAGCCAGCCAGTTACCTAGGCGACCCTGCCACCGTTCCAGCAACTGACCGGGGACGCTGGGCCGGGAGGCCGGCCAGGCGCGGTACCCAGCAAGGGTGGCGAGTGGGCCAGGGTCGGCCAGTGGGCCTTGCCCTGGTGACCAGGCACACATGAGTGTGTGAACGTGAAGACACATGTGCTCGGCCGAGGGGCCGGGGGCCGTGCCAGGCTCAGCATGGTGAGTGCGGCGTGGCCCCCACCTGGACGCTGGTGGCTGCACAATGGGCCGTGTGAGCCGCACAAAGCGGGCATTTTCCTGCCAGCGCGGGGTGGGGGTGGGGTGGGGGCAAGCAGGCAGCTGAATGCATCCCTGCCTGCCACGGAGAACCCCACCCCTGCTGCTCTCCCTGAAGCCCCTTGGGTGGGGAAACCGAGGTGGAGGGCCCAGTGGAGGCTGCCCACCCTCACCCCTGCTCCCGTGATCCTCTGGCTTCTTAGTACCCTCACTGGGGACGTTGGTTGGCAGAAAAATGAGTCAATGCCTGGAAAGGGGCGGGGTGGGCATGGGGGTCTTTCCACCCCAGGGCTGGGTGGCCAGGCAGGGGTGGGCGTCTGGGCCTGTGGTTTGTGAGTCTGCCTTCTCTAAGGAGTGTGGCTGGGCCGGGGTGCCCCTCCTCTCCCACGGGTTCCCAGGGCACCGTGGGGCAGGGAATGGGGTGGGGAGGGGACAGTAGCTGGTCCCCCTGCCCTGAACCTCCCCCCCCACAGGCCCTGGGGGTGGTCGTACTTCCTGGCCTGCTCCCGCCCCTTGGGGTGCTGTCCTGCCCCACATGTGTCTCGTGTTCCTGCAGCCCCTTGCTCAGTGCCCTGCGCCGTGCGACTCTGGTAGCCACTTTCTCGTGCACGGGCTCTGCATGCTCACAAAGAACCTGATGTACTGGCGAGGAGACAGCCCCGGAGGAGGAGGCCGGGGCCCTCCTCTTTCCCCTCGTTCCTTCCCCCAAACTACCCTAGCGCTGCACCCTGGGTTGGGAAACTGAGGCTGGCCACAGAAGCCACCCCTCCCCCTCAAGGGCAGCCCGTCTCCTTGGCAACCCTGGTTCCCGCCCAGCAGCTCCTGCCCTCTCTTTTGTCCCCTCTTCTGTGTTCTCCTGGTTCCTGCAGGGAATCCTAACTCTAGCTCCAAAGCAGCGGCTCCTGGGTCGTTGCCGAGCAACGCTGACCCCTCCCTAGCCCTCCCTCCTGGGGCCCCCTGTCCGACCCCCGGCGAACCTGGAGCTGCTGTGTCCCTGGCACTGACCCCAGGTGCTTGAGGCAGCTCTCCCAACCTTCCCAAACCTCTGTGCATTCTGTGAAATGGGCCGGCCGGGGCCTCTCCCCGCGCACTGGGGGGCCGCTGGCTGCCGGCCCAAGGGGGAGGTTGGTTTCCTTGCCCGCAGCTGGAGGTTGGCCTGGGGCTGTGGGAAGAGGCAGCCTGGGCTGTCCTCTGCCCCAGGCTTCCGTGCCCAGGCCCGGCCTGGCCTTGCTGCCGGTGTGATCCCAACCTGCGTGGCCTAGCTCTTATGTACACGGACACAGGCTGAGGCTGACACACTGGGCCCCTGGCCACGTGCCAGGTCTGGGCCAAGTGTGCTGGGCGTGTTTGTATTCTCATTCGCCCTGCATCAGCCCTACAAGGAGGGAGCGCGACTCACTAGCCCATCTTGCAGATGAGGAAGTAAAGGTCATACGGCAGCACCAACTTGCAGCAGAGCGAAGTCTGCACTCTGAGCCTGGGGATATCTTGCGGGGGGTACAGGACAGTGCTTCTGCGAGGAGGGCTGTCCCTCCTTGGACCTCGGAGGGCAAGCCTGGCTGGGGCCCGTGGGAAGGGTTCTTGGAAAGGAGGATCTCCCGTGCCTGCTTCTGCCCTTGACCTGTCTACTTAGCTACGGTGCCCCTGGTGTGGAGTTCACTGGCCTGCACCGAGACACAGCCACTGTCACCCAGATGCACTTCCTGCCCGGCCAGGTGAGCCTCTCCCCTCCCCGGCGCCCCCTGGCCCCCACGCTCTGCCCGACCCGGACCAGCCCAGTCTCTGTCTCTGCTCATCCACCAGGGCCGCCTCCTGACCCTGTTGGACGACAGCAGCCTGCACCTCTGGGAGATCGTCCACCACAACGGCTGCGCCCACCTGGAGGAGGCGCTCAGCTTCCAGCCACCGAGTCGGCCGGGCTTCGACGGGGCCAGGTACTGGAGGACTTGTCTGGGGACGAGCGGCTGGGCCCGGGGTGGGGGGAGCCTGGTGGAGGTGGTGGGAGCCAGCTTTGCCGAGGCGCTGTGGGCATGGGACCCCTGCCCCGGGGTTCAGGGTGGCAGAGTCCACCGAGCTGCGCCCGGGTCCTGGAGAGATGTGCCATGTGGATTTTGCGGGTGTTAAATAGGGGGTTCTGGCCGAGTCTGAGGTGAGCAGGTGGTGTCCATGCTCTGGCGATGACTAGGGCCTTTCATGGTTGGGGGTGGGGCAGTGGGCCATAAAGTGCATGGATGAAAGGGCAGGGGGCAAGGATGGTCCCACCAGGCTGTGTGAGGTGCCAGCAGGACGCTCCAGGGGGCAACGGAGTGGGCCTGGATTGATCCCCGGTGAGAGTGTAAGGGGCCTCTTGGTCCATGGCGCTGCTGGCCCTTCCCAAAACGGTCAGAGTGGGCAAGCCCTTCACCCTTCAAGGTTCCTGTACTGCCTCAGTGGGAGGCTTGTCCTGTTCCTGCTGGGGGCTGGGTGATACCCCCACACATCCAGCCCTCACCCAGGGGTGGTCTTCCATCCTCTGCAGGCAGGGTCAGTCTGGGGCTGCCAGACTGCGTGGTCAGGGAGCCATCCGTGGGCTGGTGACTGGGGTTCCTGGGTCGGGCTCAGGAGGGTCGTGTGTGTCCTGGAGCCCTTGGTCCTGGCCCCGGTGCTGGCCTGGTTCCTGCCTTCCCCTCCTAGTGAGTGGGAGGGGCTCGGGAGCCTGTCTCCAAGACCCGGGGAGCCTATTTTTATCCCTCTCCTTCCCAACATCCTGATGAATAATTGAGTGAGCTAATTACGATGCCCGCAGCCTCCACCATCGCCTTCCCGGCACGCCAGCCCACTCGATAATCGGGCCTCTGTGAGCGCGGAGGGGCCGTAATGAGCTACCGGGAGCAGCCCAGCCCCCTCCACAGCCCTCCTCAGCAGGTGCACGGGCTTGCGCCCTCACCTGCCTCCCCTCGTTCTGTGCAGTGGCCCGCTCAGCCTCGCCCGTGTCACAGTGGTCCTGCTGGTGGCGGCAGGTGACATGGCAGCCCTGGGCACCGAGGGCGGAAGCGTCTTCTTCCTGGATGTTCCCACCTTGACGCTGCTCGAGGGGCAGACTCTTGCCCCGGACGAGGTTCTTCGAAGGTGAGAGGC
Source organism: Neomonachus schauinslandi (assembly GCF_002201575.2). NCBI lineage: Eukaryota > Metazoa > Chordata > Mammalia > Carnivora > Phocidae > Neomonachus > Neomonachus schauinslandi. Next base: position 11,222,281 of record NC_058417.1, on the reverse strand, counting down.
AGGCGGACCTCCCGGCAGCCAGTCTGTGCCTGGGTGATGCCCCCGCCAGCTCACATGGGCCCCTCCGCAGCGTGCCGGACGACTACCGGTGTGGGAAGGCGCTGGGCCCCGTGGAGTCACTCCAGGGACACCTGCGGGACCCCACCAAGATCCTCATCGGCTACAGCCGGGGCCTGCTGGTCATCTGGAACCAGGCGGCGCAGTGTGCAGACCGTGTCTTCCTGGGCAACCAGGTACGTGGGGGGGGCCGGCTCCCGCCGCCGAGGCCCCGCACCCGCGGCCCTGCTCACACGCAGCCGCTCTGGCCCGCAGCAGCTGGAGAGCCTGTGTTGGGAACGCAGCGGCAGCAGGCTGGTCAGCTCGCACAGCGACGGCAGCTACGCGGTGTGGGCGGCCGACGCCGGCCACTCCCCGATGACCCAGCCCACGGCAGCCACCACGCCGTACGGTGAGTGCCGGGAGGCCGCCTGAGCACGGGGTGGACCAGTGACCCCAAGCTCAGGCACGTGGGGCCGCCTGGCCTTGGTGGGGGTGTCCGGGAGGACCTGTGCCGAGCGCACTCCTCAAAGGTGAGACCGCTGGGGGGGTGGGGGCGGTGGGGGGCGGTGGGGCAGTGGGCCTTCCCCTCGGAGAGTCAGGAAGCAGCTGCGAGGTGGGGAGCGATGGAGGCACGATAGGAACGGGAGAAGCTTGGAGAAATGACCGGGGGCCCCTCTGGTCCCGGCGAGCGAGTGAGCCCGACACTGTCCCACTCCTCCAGGCCCCTTCCCCTGCAAAGCCATTAACAAGATTCTGTGGCGAAACTGTGAATCTGGGTAGGTGGGGAGCCGGTTCTCCGATGTGGGTCGGGGGCTGTGTCTGCAGCGGGGAGGGCGGTGGGCCCTGGGGCACAGGGATGGCCTACATCGCTCTCCCTGGGTTGGGCAGTGCGCACCTGGGGCCCAGGTGGCTCACGTGGCTCCCTCGCCGGCCCTGCAGGGACCACTTCATCATCTTCAGTGGCGGCATGCCCCGTGCCAGCTACGGCGACCGCCATTGTGTGAGTGTGCTCCGGGCCGAGACCCTGGTGACGCTGGACTTCACCTCCCGCATCATCGACTTCTTCACGGTGCACAGCACTCGGCCCGAGGATGGTGTGTGCCCCGCCCTCCCCGCCCCGCTCCCGGCGCCCGGTGCCCCCTGCCGCTGGGCTCACCCAGCCCTGGTCCCGCAGAGTTCGACGAGCCCCAGGCCCTGGCCGTGCTGCTCGAGGAGGAGCTGGTGGTGCTCGACCTGCAGACGCCTGGCTGGCCTGCCGTGCCCGCTCCGTACCTGGCCCCGCTGCACTCGTCTGCTATCACCTGCTCTGCACACGTTGCCAACGTCCCCGCCAAGCTGTGGGCCCGCATCGTGAGCGCTGGCGAGCAGCAGAGCCCGCAGCCTGCCTCCGGCGCCTCGGTGTGTGCCCAGGGCCCTCCCCCCGCACCCCCTGGCAGGGCGGGTGTTTGGGGAGGGAGGGTGTTCTGGGCTCTGCCCAGGCACAGGCCCGGAGCGGGGAATGTGGCAGGCATCCATAGAGAACTCAGAGGCAGTTCGTTTGGGCCCTGGGTGCCAAGCCCAGGGAGAGGAGAAGGCATTTGTCCTGACCTTCCACGTCCCGTATCTCTGCTCCCCTCTCCCAGAGCTGGCCCATCACGGGGGGCCGGAACCTGGCCCAGGAGCCATCGCAGCGAGGGCTGCTGCTGACCGGGTAGGTGCACACGTGTGTTCGGGGGCCGAGCACAGGTGTGACGTGTGTGTGTGCGTGTGTGTGTGGACAGATGGGGCCTGGTACAGCCCCCGCAGGTGCGGGAGAGCCTGTCTGGGGCCTGGTGGCTACTGACCTGCCTAGTGAGTCAGGCCCCGCCCCTGGTGGGACCAGGCCATCCCCTCTCCTGCAGGGTGGATTGGGAGGAAGCCTTCCTAGGCCCTGGTTTAATGCCCCGCCCTGCCCTGCCTTTCGGTCTGGAACTGAGCTCCACCCACCCAGCCTGCCCTGGGACCGGAAAATCTGGGCTGGCCCACGCCGATCTGCCCCGGGCAGGTGCTAGAGAGCCCAGCCTGGGCCTGGCGGGCGCTGACGTGCCCAGTGACTCAGGCCCCAACTTCCTGCCCTGCCCCTGCCTCCCGCCTGTGCTGGGACCCTCGGGCCTCTGGCTCCAGGGTCCCCTTCCCTGCCGGAGAACTCCTAATCGTGGCTTTGGAAGTGTCCCAGCCAGCCCCAGAGACCCAGGCACCTTTTCACACCCTGGCTCTGGGCTTGCACCACTGTGCAGAGGCCCCTAACCTGGGCCCTGCAGCTGTGTCCTGAGGCTGCACCCCAGATTTGTCTGCTCCTGCCCCCTGCTTCCTCCCAGCCTCCCCAGGCTTCCTGCTGCTCTGCCTGCATGGCTGCCTCATGGCCCAGCTGATCCTTCTGCTCTGTGCTAACTCCGGTCACTTCTCCGGACGCGCCTGTAGTCCTCTCTCCCCTGCATTATCTGCTCTGCTGCCCGTCACGCTGGTGATTATTTCCACACCTTTCACCCTGTTGGAGAGACCCAGGTGCGTGGGGTCTGGCATACAGTAGGCGCTCAGTATGTGTTTGCTCTCTACAGTAGATCCCTCCTGTTTGCTGCGGGCAGTGCGAGTCTGGTCAGTGCTCGGCATCAGCAGGAGGTGCTCCGTGAGTGGTCACCGGATGAGTGGCCGGGGAGATGCAGGGGGACCCGGGGCGGGCCTGACGTCGCCTTCCTTCCCCGCAGCCACGAGGACGGCACCGTGCGGTTCTGGGATGCGTCTGGCGTGGCCTTGCGGCCGCTGTACAAACTCAGCACAGCTGGCCTCTTCCAGACAGACTGTGAGCACGCCGACAGCCTGGCCCAGGCCGCCGAGGATGACTGGCCCCCCTTTCGCAAGGTGGCCCCCCCCGCCCAGCCCTGGGGGGCTGGTCCCCGCCCTGCGGGGGGGCCCCCCCCCCCCCTCCCCCCCCCCCCCCAGGTGGGCTGCTTCGACCCCTACAGTGACGACCCTCGGCTTGGGGTGCAGAAGGTGGCACTGTGCAAGTACACGGCCCAGATGGTGGTGGCCGGCACCGCAGGCCAGGTGAGGCGGGGCTGCCCTCGGGGTTGCGGTCTCCGAGGGCTCCCTGGAGGAAGTGGGTCTGAGCTAGAGTGGGGCTCCAGGTGGGCATGGCTGCGGTGAGGCCAGCCAGGGGGTGCAACCTGCTGGGGGCCTTGAGTCTGGAGGCTGGCCCTTGGGGAACCACGGAGGGTTGGGGCCGGGGGGGCTCGGTCCCCGCGGTGCCCCTGGCACTCACGCGGCGTATCTGTGCTCCGTGGGGACTTACTGCTAAACGGGAGACCAGCTCGTGGGGAGGACTTGGCTCCAAAGGCCAGCGGCACCCACGCGGCATGCACAAGGTGCTCGGTGTGTGCTTATGACTGAGTGGAGACCGGTTTGGGGGGGGGGGGGGGCTGTTTGGCTCCTGGAAGGCAAGGCAGTGGGTCTCGGTCACCGCTGTGTCCCCAGTGCTCAGTGGAGGCCCCGGTACACGGTAGGCATTCAGTAAGTGCTTATTCAGTAGATGAACTAGAGACAATACTGGGAGCACCGTGGCGGGGGCTTTGCAGGCTCTGACGGGCCCAGTGCCGCCATCCTCCGTGCTGACCCCTGCCCCGCCCCGGCTGTGGGCTCAGGTGCTGGTGCTGGAGCTGAGTGATGTGCCCTCGGAGCAGGCGGTCAGCGTGGCCAGCGTGGACCTCCTCCAGGACCGAGAGGGCTTCACGTGGAAGGGCCACGAGCGGCTGAGTCCGCGCACGGGGCCGCTGCCGTGGCCTGCTGGCTTCCAGCCCCGAGTGCTGGTTCAGTGCCTGCCACCAGCTGCCGTCACCGCTGTCACGCTCCACGCTGAGTGGAGCCTCGTGGCCTTTGGCACCAGTCACGGCTTTGGCCTGTTCGACTATCAGCGCAGGAGCCCGGTGCTGGCCAGGTGTGTGGGGGGCGGGCCCGGAGCCCGGGGAGGCAGGCGGGGTCTGCACTCCCCACCCCCCCGGGCCTCGGTTTCCCCTTCTGAGATCTGACCTGGTGAAGGTGAGGTGACCTGAAAGCCCTCGGCTGCTACGCAGTCCTGAGCCCCGGGGCCAGTGGGAGCAGGGGCCGCTCCGGGACTCTGCGGTGGCACAGCTGTCTTCTGCCGGCCCACAGGTGCACACTTCACCCCAACGACTCCTTGGCCATGGAGGGGCCGCTGTCCCGGGTGAAGTCCCTCAAGAAGTCTCTGCGCCAGTCTTTCCGGCGCATCCGCAAGAGCCGAGTCTCGGGCAAGAAGCGGGCCGCTACTGCCGCCAGCAAGGTGAGCTGGGGCCGGGCCTCCCGGGTGCCGCCAGTCTGCCGCTCCAGGCCGGGCCTGGCAACGGAGCCCGGCCGTCCTCGGCCCCCGAGCCCGGTGTCTGCTCACTGCGGTCGCCCTGGCCAGGAGGATCAGGGCGGGCCGGGGAGGGTGCCGGGCTGTTGGGCACCGGCCTGGTCGGGGGGGCGGGGCACCGGCAGGGTGCGGGGAAGGCGGCGTCCTGGAGGCCGCTGCCCCTCCAGTTGCAGGAGGCCAACGCGCAGCTGGCTGAGCAGGCCTGCCCCCACGACGTGGACATGACCCCGGTGCAGCGCCGCATCGAGCCCCGCTCCGCCGATGACTCCCTCTCCGGCGTCGTCCGCTGCCTTTATTTCGCCGACACGTTCCTTCGAGATGGTGAGACCTGGGGGCTGGGCTGCAGAGACGGGCCTCAGTTGGCCATGTAGGCCATGGGGGAGGGGGCGGGACCGCGCCTCCCGGGAGGTGGGGAAGCCTACTGCATGCCGGACCGAGCTGGCCCCCCAAACGGCCCCCCCTGGAATTTCCGCCTGTGTATGGGGGTGGGGAGTGAGCCAGGCCGGCCTCTGAGGCCCGAATGGGGAGAAGGGAGCCCGAGATCTCGGGGAGGCGGGTGCGGCGGTCGGCCAGCGCCGAGGGCTGCCGTGGCACGTGTCCGGGAGGCTGCTGGGGGTTGGGGGGCCCGGCAGCGTCCTCTACAGGGTGACGCGGTTGGCTTTCGGGACTGCTTCACGGATTGATTTGTAACTCGTGTGATGGAGAATTTCAACCATACACAGAACTAGAGAGGAGTCCGGTCACCCCGCCGTCCAGCCTGGTGCCTCCAGCCATCTGCGGCTGCCGCACCCGTCCCCACCCCACACTCGTCGTTTAAGTGAGGACTTGAGTGTGTGTCCAACGGGCGTAACCCACAGCCGGGGTCCCCGCCTCGCACCCTGCGGAACCGACGCTGGTCCCGGTCACACTGGGTTCACGGCGCCTTTCTCCACTTGTCTCAAAATTGCCTTCTTTAGTTGATGTCGGGTCAGCATCTAGTTGGGCTGTGCTTGGCATCTCACTGAGGCGACTTCTGGTCCCCGAGTCTGAGAGGGGAGCATCCCCCTCCTGGTGTCGTTTATATGGTGGGGATCCTCTGTCCAGTGGGTCTTCTCAGCATGCGGACATGGCAGCCCCGCGGCCTTTCCCGTGTTCCGCTGTCCCCGTGAGAAGGCCGACGGGGCGCAGCTTCCCAGCTGCTGGGTGTCATGGGTCAGGGCGGCGTGTTGAGTCGCTGACTTTTTCCTGGGGTTTGGCTCCCCCTGACGGTTGCTGCTGGGCCATCAGTTCATCAAGGGCACGTGGTAGTGACCGCGGGCTCCTGCGGGCTCCCGCGCATTCAGCTCCCGATTCTGTCCCCAGAGTTTCAGCTCACACGGGGAAAGCTGGCCAGACGGCGGCCCCGGGGGCCTCGGTTCCTTTGTGCCCAGGCCCGAGGGCTCCGCGTGCGGCTGTGGGCCGGAAAGCGCCCCGAAGCGGGTGGGCCGCGGCCTGCCGGAGCACGTCTGCGGGCTGAGGGTGGTTGCGAGGCGCCCGGTAGGCCTCGGGGGCGGGGGGTGCGGCGGGACGGGGTTGGAGAGGCCCGGGTGTAGTCGGAGTGTCCGTTGACGTCTTCGAGGCCGTTCCCCCTGCTGCAGGGGGGCCGTATTGCAGGCCCCGCGTTTTGTGAGCAGTGCAGAGGAGGTGCCTCGGGCCCCCCGGGGACGCGTGGGACGGGAGAGGAGGGCAGGGGCCCGCCTCACCGGCCCGCGGTTCCGCAGCGGCCCACCATGGGCCCACCATGTGGGCAGGCACCAACTCAGGCTCTGTGTTCGCCTACGCGCTGGAGGTGCCGCCGCCGGTAGGGGGCGAGAAGCGGCCCGAGCGGGCAGTGGAGGCCGTGCTGGGCAAGGAGGTGCAGCTGATGCACCGCGCGCCCGTGGTGGCCATCGCCGTGCTGGATGGGCGCGGCCGCCCGCTGCCCGAGCCCTACGAGGCCTCCCGGGACCTGGCCCAGGCCCCCGACATGCAGGGCGGCCACGCCGTGCTCATCGTGTCTGAGGAGCAGTTCAAGGTAAGCGACCATGGAGACCGTCCCGGCTGGCGCGCACACGCCGCCGGACCTTCTAGAAACTGCCCTGCCTATATCTGCTGTCTGCTGAGACCCGCCCCCCGAGACACCTCTAGCTAGCACAGAGGCTCCGTCGGCCGGCCGCGGTCCCTCAGGACCCTGCTGCCTCCCCGGGTCCCCGCCAGGACGCTCTGAGCGCTCCTCGGGGCTCTGCCGGCAGGAGGTCGTGATCCGAGTGGATCCCCCGACACTGACCGCCCAGCGTGGCTGGTTTGGCTGCAGATGGCGGGGCCCCGGGGGGGTTCTGGGAGTGGCGTGAAGCCTGCGGGGAGTGTGAGGAGAGGGCAGCCTGGGGCGGGCGGGCGCCCGGGCAGACGCAGCCCTGTGGCCAGGGGTGACGGGCCCTGCTCACCGGCCGCCCGCCTGCCGCCCGCCACCAGGTGTTCACGCTACCCAAGGTGAGCGCCAAGACCAAGTTCAAGCTGACGGCCCACGAGGGCTGCCGCGTGCGCAAGGTGGCACTTGCCACGTTTGCCAGCGTGGCCTGTGAGGACTACGCGGAGACCTGCCTGGCCTGCCTCACCAACCTGGGCGACGTGCACGTGTTCTCGGTGCCCGGCCTGCGGCCCCAGGTGCACTACTCCTGCATCCGGAAGGAGGACATCAGCGGCATCGCTTCCTGCGTCTTCACGCGCCACGGCCAGGGTGAGGGGGTGGTTTTCTGGGCCGTGCAGCCTGAGCGCGGCCGGGAGGGTCGCTGGGGAGTGGCGGCAGAGGGGGGGACCCCGAGGCCGGGGCCGGGGTGGGGTGGGCGGGGAGGCCGCCGAGGGGGCTCTGGTCGGAGTCCTGCCCCTGACTGCGCCCCGCTCCGCCCGCCCACCCAGGTTTTTACCTGATTTCTCCATCGGAGTTTGAACGCTTCTCTCTGAGCGCCCGGAACATCACAGAGCCGCTCTGCTCTCTGGACATCAGCTGGCCCCGAGATACCACCCGCGCCAGGTGCATGGAGGGCCTGGCCCAGGAGGCCTGTCACCACGTCTGGTCTCAGCCCCGTGCCCTGACTCTGCACGGAACGAGGGTGGCCCTCTGTGGTGGCACCCCTCTCTGGTCCTGGGGCCCGGGAGAGGGAGGACAGGGTCTGGTACTCCCGGGGCCCCCCATCATGGCCCCGTCTCTGCAGCTACAGGCTCCGAGAATCACCCAAGCTGAGCCAGGCTAATGGGACCCCGGGTGTCGTCCTGGCCTCACGGAGCCGCGATGGAAGCCCCGATCCTGGCAAGGGAGCTGGTAAGGGGGACTGGGTGGGAAATGAAGGTGGCAGGACCGCCCCCCGCCCAGCTCGGGCATGGGGGCAGGCCTCCGTGGGAGGCAGCAGCCTGGCCATGGCTGGAAGCCCGGGCTGGAGCAGGCCGGGCAGGAGAGGGCTGGAGGTCGGCGTGCGGTCCCAAGCTTCACTGTGGGCTGGGTTGGGGTCTGGGTCCTCAGGTCCCTAGGGTTGGAAGGTGGAGGGCCATGGGTGCCCAGGGCCCCAGGCACGGGCCTGATCCCTTCCTCCCTGCAGACACCCCAGAGACGCCTGAGGCTGTGCTCTCGCCCATGTCCGTTGACTCGGCCACCAGTGCGGACACCACGCTGGACACGACGGGGGACGTCACGGTGGAGGACGTGAAGGATTTCCTGGGGTGAGGCAGGTGGGCGGGCGGGTCCGCGGGAGGGGCTCCCCTGGCTCCCCAGCCTCCCTTTCGCACCCTTCGGCCTCCCTTCTGTCAGAGCTGGGCACAGAGGCCCGAGGAAAGGCCTGGCCCCAGGACTTTCTGATCACTGCCCCCCTCCCCCCAGCTCTTCAGAGGAATCTGAGAAGAATCTGAGGAACCTGGCGGAAGACGAGGCTCGAGCCTGCGCCATCCTGATCAAATGAGGTGCTACAGGCTTAGGGCCCTGGCTTCACCTGCTTCTTACGGTTCGACAGCCCTGATTTGCATACCGGAGTCTTAGAAAAACATGGCCGGCCTGTCAGCCCCTGGATGTCACAGGGGGTGCTGGGAACGGGGCCAGAGCAAACCAGTTCAGAGTGGTGGCAGCGGGGCGCTCGGGGGCTGGGTCGGCCAGCCCACTTGGCAGCTGATTCCCCCAGGCTCACGTGGTCGGGTTAGGCCTGGCGAGCCCGGGGAGCGGGTCCTGGGTCTGGGGTCCACATCTGGGACGCATAGGTGTGCCCCACCTATTGGCTGCCTGGTGCCCCCACCCACACAGCCTGGCCTTGTGCCCCAGCTCCCTCTTCCTCTGCTGTTGGGGTTACCACTGCCAACCCTCACCTCAGTGGGCCAAATGTGGGCAGCACTCGGGCTCAGCAAGCCCACCTCCGGCCGTCACTGCAGGACTCTTGCCCCTAAATGGCTGGAGGCAGCGTGGGGGCCCCCTGCACCGAGGCCATCTGCCCCTCTGGGCCTCCCTGGCTTTCTCTGACCCTTCTTCTCTTCTTTTACCAGGAAGGCCAAAACCGTTTGGCTACCGACTGCCCTGCTCAGAGCTGGGATCCAGGACCCCCTGGCCCCTTCGCATAGACCTACACCTGCTAACCTGTGGCCTCCAGCCGGGGCTGGGACGGCGCTGTGGGCCTGGGGCAGATCCGCAGCGGCCCCTCGTCTGGGCCGCTGGTGACCTGGGGGCCAGGTGCCATGGGGAGAAGACAGCTGGGGCTGGCAAGCCCACTCCACCTCCCACTCAACACGCCGTCCTTCCCCATTCCCTTTGCAAAGAATATTTTTCTAACGCCTGTGCCGGGCTGGACAGGCATTTCTAAAACTATTTTGGTACTTGCTCCTGGGCCAGCACCCACCCCTGCCCCCAAGTCTGTGCACGAGTGCACATGTGTGTGCATATGTGACTGGGAGCTTTGCTGCCCCCACGACTGGGGTCCAGTCAGGTGCGTGTGCGCGTGTGTGTGTGTGTGCGCGTGTTGGGAGGAGGGCTGGTCAGGATGGGTTTTCTTGTAGATCGTACCTTGGGGGTTTTTTCCTGTCATTTTGTTAAGATTAGCGCTGTTTTAATATTAAAAATACTGATTTTTAATATTGAAAATAAAAGCATTTAATATCTCTTAAAAGGCAACCACGCTGCTTTGTCTCCGGTGGGGAGGGGGCGTCACGCGGGAGCGCCCACTGGAGAGACCAGAGCCCGGTGCTGCTGGGGACTGCGGCGCTGGGGGGGGGGGGGGGGGGGCGGGAGCGGGGGCTGCCAGGGGGGCAGGGGGGGCTGTAGGCAGGGGGCGCCGCCCTAGGCCAGGGCCTTGCGGAAGGTGCTCCACGCGTGGAAGCAGCGGGTAAAGGCGTGCTGCTCGTTGCCCTTGCGGACCAGGCGCAGGCGGCGCGGCTGCTCGTGCTCTTTGGATCGCATGTGCTGGATGTAGACCTGGCCGACGGGTCAGGGTGTGAGCTGTGGGTGGTCCTCGTGCCCCCACCCCCTCCGGCCGGCCTTGGTCCTCCCCACCACCTGGCGCACCTGGCAGGCCTTCAGACTCAGTTTGATCTCCACCTGGCTTGTCTGGGTCCCCACCCACATGTAGACCTGTGGACACAGCAGGGCAGGGGGTCTCAGCTTCCCATCTAGCAGTGGGTGGGCTCCCCGAGTGGGCAGGGTCCGCGGGAGGGGAGGGGCCGCACCTCATGGCCATTGTCCAGCAGCATGATGTCATCGTCGGCCAGGTCATCCTGGCAGAAATCCGAGCACTTCTCCGTCACTGCGAAGTAGCCCTTCTCGTTGGAGCACCTGGGGGTCAGGGAGGGACTGTGAGGTGAGGGTGGCAGGCGCAGGCCCCGGGAGGAAGCTGGGGAGGGGTCTGGGCCCCCAGCCTCACCGGAAGAGCCTGGTGTGCTTCATATATTCGGCGTCATCATCATAAGGCTTCTGGGCCCCGATGCCCACCCAAAAGAAGTTCTCGGGCTCCTCGCCTTCGTTGATGACCTGTGGGAAGGAGTCTGTCTGGCCCAGGGCCCCGCTCTGCTCCCACACCACTGCCCCCCCCCGCCCACCACCTGCCCTTGTCACCTGCTTGCTGTAGGATGTGTCAAACATGGTGTTCAGGATATCTTCCGCAAGCTTGGCCTCGTCTGGGTCCGACGCCCGGCCCACCCACGCATACACGATGCCCTGGTTGTCCTCGCTCTCAAAGGGAACCTGAGGAGCGTGCAGGGGGTTCAAGTCCCGGCCAGCCCACAGCCCATCACCCTGCCCCACAGTCCCTGCCACACCCGACCCCACCTTGAGGATGAAGCAGAACTCGGAGTTGAGGAGGCTGGAGTCAGTGTTGATCTGGATGCACCTGGGGGTGGGAGATGTCAGCAAGGGGTCCCTGCTGGCCACTGACCCCTGCCTGCCCACCGCACGCTCCCTCCCCCCAGCCAGGCACCGGGTGCACAGGGCGCTGCCATTGGTGCGGATCTGGTAGAGGCTGGGCTGCTGGGCACCCTGAGCCGCCTTCCTCTTGCCCCGATGGATGATGAACTTTCTCTTGAAATGGGACAGGAACTTGGGGTTCTCCTGCTGCTGTGTCATGCGTACCACCTGGGGGTATGGAAGCGTTAGGGGCAGCTCCCTGGACAACACCCCCCCCCCACCCCCGCCCAGCGCCAGGCCTCCCCGGGTCTGCCCCTCTCCAGACTATGAGGGCGTGGCCTGGGTGGGGCGTGGCCTGGGGCGGGGCGTGGCCTGGAAGGGGGGGCGCGGCAGACACACCTCTAGCTTGCCTGGGAAGAGGCTCTCGAACTTCTTCTGCAGGCTGAAGGTGAAGGTGAGCCAGCCCATGTTGGAGGCTTCCCGGCCCTGCCAGAAGTACACGATGCACTGGAAGTCCTCCTCGGGCTGCTTCTCCTCTGCCTCGGCCGCTGCCTCCTCGCCTTCTTTGCCCTCCGCTCCCGCTTTTTCCTCTTCCTTCTCTTCCTTCTTCTCCTCCTCCTCTTCGTACTCCACGGGGACCCAGTACCTGGGGGGTCAGAGGGCGATGAGCGGGGGGCTCGAGCCCCCAAGCCTCAGGGGAGGGGCCGGGTGACGGAGGCGCCGCGGGGGCACCTGCAGAGGAAAACGTAGCAGTCCTGCGTGTAGAAGTGGCCGAACTCCTCCTCGGGCAGCCTCGCGAACTTCTTGCCCTCGAGCACAAAGCCCTCCATGCCGTCCAGGTCCTCGTTCCACTCCTCCATCAGCTGCTCGGCCTGCACGCGACAGCCGCCAGTCACAGGGCAGGGCCCCGGCTGGAGCCCCCCCCCCCCCCCCGCTGCCCGCAGCCCCCTCCCACTGCGGCGGGGACCCCACCCCCACCCCCGCGCCGAGCCCGCCCCGTCCCGGGCCCCGCCCCCACCTCCGCCAACGCCATGGGCGGCTGCCGCGGCAGGAACAGCGCCGTGAGGTCAGCCTTCATTTGATCTTTCTTCTCCGCATCGCGCTTCACCTTCCCGGTGAGTCCCGGGCCCTGCAGCACGGCCTCCGCGTTGCGCGTGTAGTCCACTGTCAACACGTCGTCCCAGTTCTTGAACTTGGCCTTGAACACCTGCCGAGAGGGAGAAAAGACAGCTGGAGTGGGGGGTCTGGTCGCGCGAGGCTTGGGGGCGGGGCCCAGAATGAGGGCGGGGCCTCGTTGCGGAGGGGGCGGGGCCGATGGGAGGAGCCGGGGCATAGCCTGCGCCGCACTCCGCACCTGCGCCTCGGTGCCCTCCAGGCTGCGGCTGACCGCGGCGTGGCGCGGCCTGTGCAACATCCCGCACAGCTCCTGGCCCAGCTTGAGGGCGGCGGCGCGCACCAGGCGCGGGGATTTGCGGCCCAGCCAGATGAACACGTCGGACCAACAGTCCAGGATGTACACGCAGCGCGTGTCCAGCAGGCTCTGCAGCTGTAGGGCAAAAGCTGGAGGTCAACGCTGATGCTGGGCCGCCAGCGAGGCATCCCGGGCCCCGCGCCCTCCTCCCTCCGTGTCTCACCAGCCGCATCCTGGGCAGCAGTTCCACCTTGGGCCGGGTCTTATGTTCCACAGAGAGCTTGTAGTTGATCTGCGGCAGCTCCAGATAGCCCAGGCCCAGGCCCACCTGGCAGCAGCAAGGGGTGGGCGTGGCAGGGGCGGGGTCTGGGGCACAGGAGCCTCCCCCCCCCCCCCCCCGCAGCCCCCTGCTTTGGAGTCTGGCCCCTGCCCGCTCCTCTCTGGACCTCAGCTTCCTCCCTCCACCGATGTCTGAAGGACATTCTATCAGTGGAAGGGCTTTCAAATGATGCCTTCCCTGCCTGCCCTCTCCAGGTCCTTACTGTCACTAATTCTCTGTCCTCTTCTTGCCCGTCACCGAGAGAATTCAGGCCAGGCTCTCAGGCCTGGCAGCCGGGCCCGCCACAGCCTCCCTCCGCAGCCCCACCTTCCTGGAAAGGCACACTCCAGGGCTACTGCTCTCGGCCTCACTCAGCCGGCCTCTAGACCTTTGCTCCGGCTCTTCCTGTCCAGAAGGTGGCGCCCTCTCCCCACCAAAGTCCAGATGAAGAGCCGGGCCACCACAGTGGTGCGGGGCTGACGAAGTCGAGCCAGCACTGCCCCCCCCCCGCACCAGGGCTCACCTTATACAGCTTGGGCTGAGGTGGCCAGAAGTCATCGGGCACGTGCTTCTTGATCTCAGAGGGCTCCCCGCCCAGTGCCTCCCAGAACTCTGGGGGCTCCTGACCTTGCACCAGCAGTGTGATCTCTGCCTTCCCTTTCCGCTCGTTCTTGTTAATTTTCTCCCCAAAGAGCCTTGGGGGGTGGGGGGAAGTGTGCAAAGCCCTTAGTGAGTTCCATGCCCCTTCTTAGGTGACAATCTGTCTTTGCAGAAAATACCCCACCATGTCCTCATACCTGGCCTTGGTAGTGCTACTCAGTGTGGCCTGGGCCCCCCGCCACACGTAAATGTCCAGCCCTCGATCCAGCAGGAAAACAAACCTGGACGGGAGGGGCAGGAGAGGCAGTGATGGACAGGGGCAGCAACTGCCCTCATGCCCTTGACCCTGCCCCAAATCCCTTGTGGTGGGGTTTAGCCCCCTTACTGGTCCGGCCAAGCTCAATGAGACAGGGGTTAAAAGGGTTGCTGGAAGGTCTTTTTTTTCTAGAACCCAAAACTGCACCCCACTAGTGGGGAGGAGGATGGGCTCAAGCACTCCCCCCTGGAGGCATGGGGGCCTACCTTGGGTCCAGAGAGGCCCCCTTGAGAGGCACAGGCTCCAACTTGATGTTCTTTTTCCCATACACGCGGTACATCCTGGGGGCCGGAGCAAGAGTGACTGGGGCGGGGTGGGGCGGGGCCCAAACACCCTCTCCTCCAGTCCTGCCCAGCCGAGTCCAGGCCAGCGCCAGCCACCCCCAGAGCCCCTCACCTGGTGACATAGTGTGTGTCCTCCACAGTGTAGAAGCCACTGGCCGTTCCACCCTCGATGTAGGAGATGTCATTGTCAAACACCTGTGTGTGTGAGGGTGCGGGCCTTCATCCCTGAGCCACCCCCTTCCCCCACCAGACACCACCTGTCAGGAGGACAGACTTGTGTGCAGGTGCATCAAGTGCTACACGTTCGTCACGAAGGTATGAAAAAATAAAAGAGTAAGACCTGTGTCTATAAACAAACACACACGAGAGCATCAGGATATACGGAAATACGTGTTCACTCCTGTTAAGGTTTAGATACACACAGCATGAGCTCTGCGCAGTGGCAGGATCTGGCCAATGAGGCTTATCCAAGGCACGATTATTGCTAACAGATACAGCACCTTTAGATAGGCGTGTATCAGGGCACAGGACCAAGCAGGTTGATGCAAGAGGGCAAGGGGTGAATCAGGGTAAAATCTGGTGTGGATGGGTGTCTACGCATAACCAGTTGGCCACGGGGACAGCACAGCTTTGCTCACCGGGCCCTCGGACTCAGGGGCCCGCCTCCTTGGTTCCCAGCCCGCAGCCCCACCCCCTCCCCTAAGGGCTGTTGGTCCCAGCTCCCCACCTTGGGCCTTACCTAGCTCTCCTGCCCCTGCTGTCTGCCTGAGGTCTCAACCATCCCCCCATCCCCCCACCTCTGGTCTCAGCAGCGGGAGCCAAAGGTCTTCGCCCCGCCCCAGCCCCGCCCCAGCCGCTGGCCACGCCCGCCGCCCGGCCCCGCCCCACCCCAGGCCCTCCCCTCCGGCCGGCACCTGCAGGAACTCCTCGCTCTCCTCGCCCATCTCCTCCCGCACAGTGCGGCACTCGGCACCCAAGTAGTTGCGCAGGTTCACGGCATGGATGGCAGAGCAAGCCTTCTTGTCCAGTGTGGCCTCCCCGCCGATCCAGTAGTAGATCTCCCAGTTCAGAGAGCCACTGTCATCCAGGAAGGTCTGGGGGCGGGGCACAGGCCGTGTCAGGCCTTGCCAGGGCGTCCTGGCTTCCCGGCTCACCTCGCAGAGGCCCCTCGAGGTGCCACAGACTCCCCTGCCCCAGGGCGGGTTGCACTGATGCACCTCTGCCTGGGCCACTGCCATCCGGCCCCCTTTGCAAAGTCTTCCCCCTCCCACCTTCCCTCAATGAACAAAACTGGAGTTGCAGGGGCGCCTGGGTGGCTCAGACGGGTTAAGCGTCTGCCTTCGGCTCAGGTCATGATCCCAGGTCCTGGGATGGAGCCCCACGTCCTCAGCGGGGAGTCCGCTCCTCCCTCTCCCTCTGCCTCTCCCCCTGCTTGTGCGCTCTCTCCCTCTCTCAAATGAATATTAAAAAAAAAAAAAAAACCCAAAAAACTGGAGTTGCGGACTCTGAGCCATCTAAGATAAGGTTCCTGGGGGTCACGCAGCCCCCAGCAACACGCCCAACCCTCACCTTGAGCACAATGTAGCAGTCAGCCTCATAGAACTTGCCGTGGAAGGCTTCCTCCACCAGCACAGGCAAGAAGTTCTCGATCTGCCAGATGGTCAGACCAGGCAACTGGCCCACGTCCTCCATGAAGAACTCAGAGTAGTCAAGGCGTGGCTTCTCCAGGCCCTGGTCCCAGCGCCGTGCCTTGCCCCCAGGGGCTCGGGCGTCAGTACTCTCCTGGGGTCACAGTCAAAGGCATGGCTTGCCTCTATACAGCCACTCAGTCTGGTCTCTTTATTTGCTACCCACCTCAGGGCCTTTGCACGGGCTGTCCTCACTACCCAGGACCCACTCTCCCTCTTGGCCGGGGTCACACAGTCTGTCTTAAGCAGAGCCCAGGGTCACTTGCCCGTCCCAGCCCCTGGCCTGGCTTACCTCCTGCTTTTTGTTCTTCTCCTGGGCCACATCGGACATGCCTTTCAGCACCTGCTTAGCCTGGTCATCCTGGGCTGAGTCCTTGCGTCTCCGGAGCCGCATCTTGCGAGCCAGGGGGTCCTTGGGCCCGCTTCCTGCTTGGGGGGCGGGGGGTGGGTGGGGAGTAAACAGCTGGACCCTGGCTGGGCCCGCCCCCTTTGGGCATCCAGTCAACCAGGGGCCAACCCAATGCCCCAGGATCCACAAGATGTGTGTGTCCCACCCAGTGTACACATGGGTAAGTCGAGGCCCGGAGAAGCACCCCCTCGGCACCCCGGCCAGACCTGCTCTGCTTACCAGCGGCTGCAGCCACTGTGGCAGGCGAGGCTCCTGCCAGCCGCAGCTGGTTCTGCAGCGAGAAGTCAATGTTGTACCACTCGGCGGTGCGGTCCGCGGGCTTGGGGGGCATGACCAGGCTGGGGTTCTCCCGCACGTCCAGGACCTGCCTCGTGGGGTGAGCAGACGTGGCACTGAGCCTGAAATCTACCTCCCAGCCACCGTGCCCCGGCTTTCTGGCTCTTGGCAACCAGGGGCCTGGGCTGCATCCCAGCTCTGCAGCTGCCCGTCAGGGCTCCGCTTTTCCCATCTGTGGAGCGTGACCTTGCGGGCTGGTAGTGGGGCTTAGAGGATGCTGTCGAGCACGGTATGGACACGGGGGTGTGGCTCGCCCTCTCCCTTCCGTGGCACTGGCACCCCTCCAGGGGCCTCTGCCAGGTCCCCCCACTCCAGTGACCCCGCCCTATCCAGTTTTTCCTGAGGGGCTGTCGTCAGCTCCGGCCTCCCCATCGGGCCCCTCCTCCCCCTCCGCAGCGGCCCTGGCCTGCCCGGACCTCGATCTCCGTCAGGAAGTGGATGGCCTCCGGGAGGGTCACCAGGCGGTTCTTGTTCAGAACGAGCTTCTTCAGCTTTGTGCACCTGTGAGGGCAGAGCCGGAGCCTCAGGGAGGTGACAGATGAGGTGTGGGGGGAGGCGACAGACGAGGTGTGGGGGGAGGGAGGGAAACTTCCGGTTTTGGAGATGGGGAGCCGAGCAGCCCAGCCAGTTAAGACAGCAGCGGGTTTAAACAGGCCAAGAACGGCGGGAGAGGCTGAAGCAGCTGAACGGGAGTCTCCTCACAGCTAAGTGACTGGGAAGGACTTTCGGTGACCTCTACAGAACAGCATTTTTCAGAGTCACCTTCTGCAGAAATGAAGGCCCCCGCATATGAACCACAGGACACTGAAACACGTATTCTGTCCTCACATTCACTTGGAAGCCACGGAGGGGCCCTCTGTTCTCTCCGAGTCCTGGGGAGGCCATGCTAGGACTCTGTGACCTCCAGAGGGAGATGCAGATGGTGCCATGTCCAAACTCACGTGGCAGGGAAACCCGTCCAGCCTCATCCCTGTCAGTGTCCTCCCACACTGTGCCAGGGGGCACCTGCATCAGGAATCGCTGGCACAGGACTGGGTGCGCTTTCCGCACAAAACCGAAATAAGCCATCCACTTTGCACGATGCTCAGAGGGCACAGGGTGGGTTCTGGCTACGAGGCTGGGGTCTTCAGTGCCGTAAGGCCCCCCGCCCCCACTCGCCCCAGCACCTGCACAGGCTCTCAGGGATCAGCTCCAGGTTGTTGTTGGCGGCCATGAACTCCTCTAGGCTGGTCAGCTTGCCAATGCCCGAGGGCAGCCCGTCAAAATCCAGCTTGTTGGAGTTCAGGTACAGCTTCTTCAGCTTGGTGAGCTTGCAAATGGCAGACTACAGGAGGAGACATGGGCGTGGGTGGGCGGAAGTCAGGGGCAGGAACCAGGGCAGCTCAGCAGCCTTCCCTCTCCCACCCCAGGCCTGCACATACAGGGAGCGAGGTGAGCTGGTTGCGAGACAGGTTTAAGGTCTCCACGTGCACCCACTGGTCGATGCACAGGGAGAGCTCCGTGATCTGGTTGCTGCTGAGGTTGAGGCGGCGCAGGCTGGGGAGGGTGTACAGGCACTCGGGCACCCGCGTCAGGTCGTTGCAGGACAGGTCCACATCTGGGGTGCGGGGGTGGGGGGGGCACATCAGTGGGGGCCCCCACGGCCAGCTCCAGGGGTAGGAGCCCTAATGTGAGCCCCAACTCCACTCCCTCCAGGCTCTGTGGTCTTAAGCAAGTGACTGAATCTCTCTGAGCCCCGGTCTCTCCGTTTGGAAAAACCTCACACCAGTGGGTCTAGGCATCAAGCCAGTGCTCGTAACTTGAGGAGTTAGCACTAGTCATCACAGTAACAAAAAGAAGAATCATGACGTAATTGCATCCTTTTCCCTCCGGGAGGTGGCCAAGAGACTAGGGTCAATCCCGTCCTCCATAAGGAAGCCAGGGACCTGAAGGGACCAGAGCCCGCGGAGACCACCCAGGGACTGCCTACCTGCGAGGTTACTCAGGCCCTCCAGGCTAGTGGGGAGGTTGCTCTGGGTGCGCTGCGTGTTCCTCAGGTGCAGGGTCTGCAGGGCTGTCAGAGCCGGGAGCTGCCTGCAGAGAGAGTCGAGAGCATGGGGCTGAGACGGGCTGAGAAGCCCAGGTCAGGGGTGGCTGTGGCATGGGGGAGACAGAACGCCGGACTGAGGTAGGGCCTGATGCTTTGGAAGGATGGGGCCTGAGGGGCCCAGCCCCCACAGGAGGGGTGGGGTTGTGGTGGGCCGGGGGCCAGACGGCCCAGGGAGGGCTCTAGAGGGGTGTGATGTGCGGAGGCGCCCACCGGAGCTGTGCGTGCAGCAGCGGGTTCCCGTTGAGCACGAGCGTCTGCAGGTGCACCAGGCGGCGCATCTGTGGGGGTAAGCTCTCCAGGCGGTTCTCACTGAGGTCCAGGTACAGCAGGTCGGTGAGGTTGATGAAGAGCTGGTTGGGGATGGTGTCGATGCTGTGGGCGGGTGGGGGTGAGGCAGGCAGGGGGCCGTCAGTGCCAGACGCATGCCTCCCGGGCCCAGCGCACCCACCGTGTTGCAATCCCACCCCAGACCCTCCTCCCCGCCCCGCCCCGGCTGGCAGGTACCTGTTGTGGCTGAGGTTCAGCACCAGCATGTTCTTGGCGTTCTCCAGCTCCCGAGGGCACTCCGTCAACTGGTTGTAGCTCAAGTCCTGGGTGGAAGCAGGGCGGCCAAGGCAGGGGTCTCAGGGCCAGTGCCACGCTGCTGGGCCTCTGCCAGCCTTGGGGATCGGGGGGCGGGGGGCACTGAGGAAGGAGTGGATGAGGGGGTTTCAGAGCCAAAGGGAGACAGTTGGGACCCTGTGAGAAAGCGTGCCTAAGTTAGGGCTCTGACGCCATGAGTGAGCTCAGGTAAGGCACTCTGCGCCTCAGTTTCTCCGTCTGTTAAATGGTTTACCAGTGACTGCAGGGACCACTCTAATAGATGAGGACTGACTGGGGGGTCAGCACAGAGGCCAGGTAGGTGGGGAACCACTGACCAGAACTGAGAGGTCATCCAGCTTGAATATGTCATCGGGGACTCCGGAATTCTTCAGGCTGTTGGCTCGAGCCACAATGGCCTGGGGAGAAACCATGAGAGTCCATGATTCCCGGCTTCTACCCCCAGGAAGCAGCAGAGATCAGGGAAGGACAGCGCCTCGGGAAACCCCCAGGGGCCCAAGTGCTGTCCTAGCCTGGCCTTTGCTCACAGTCCCTCCACCTGGCGAGCTCTTCCTGGCCTCCTGATGAGCTCCTATTCACACCTCAAAGCCCAGCTCATATGTGCCCCAGAGCCCAGCATGTCCTCAGGGAACCCGAGAAAGAACTTCCCCAATCCAGAGAGCAAGATAAGGGGGTAGCTCTGAGGCAGAGTTTCTAGGACAGAGGGAGAGGGCTGGACCAGAACAAACTCAGAGTGCGGACCAAGAGCAAGTCTGTTTTCTATCCTCTCAGGGCTGAAACCTCAGAAGGTCTGAGGGGGGAGAGAGGACAGGCCACAGGATGGTGCCACGACTACGAGCACCAGCGGGGCTGCTGCCACCTTTCCTTCAGCCCTAGTGTCTGTGCAGGGCCACACTGTAGCTTCATAGCTGTCACCCGCTGAACCCTCCCCAGAACGTGGAAGGAACTTGTCCAAGGTCGTGCAGCCAGGAAGCGGCGGGGCCCAGATCTGAACTCAGGCCTCCCAGGTCCAGAGGCTGTGCTCTTAATATCTGGCCTTAGATGGGAACAACCCTCACCGAGGCCCGAAGGGTCTAGATAGGGGCCTGAAGTTCTGGGATGTCAGAGGCTCCGTGGAGAGCAGAGGGGCGACAGGACCACCGTGACCACCTTTCTTCAGGGCCAAATCCGTTTTCCCACTGCCTGGCCACGTGACTTCAGCCTCAGGCAAGTGACCTTGGGCAAGGGACCTGGCTCTCTGTGTCTTCATCTGTGAACTTGGTGAGGGTCAGGATTATATGGAAAAATCCATGAGGAAGAGTTGGAACAGTGCTTGGCTGGTATCAGCTGTTTTTACGGTGCTTGTTGTCTAAAAATGGGTGGGAGTTTGGGTTTTTTATCTTTTCTCCCCACGCGGTACTGACCGCAGGGCATTATGGTAATCCTTCCCCTTTAGGAACAGGCCTCTGAGTCTGACACGGGACAGGCAGCGGTGCTGGTCCCCCTGGGGGCTGGCCCTGCCCTCAGGCCACTGGCTGGGCTCCGGCCCCCACCCCCGAGCTCAACGGCCTGTAGCAGCACTCACCCGCAGGGACGGCAGGCTGGACAGCTCCCCGTGAAGCGTGGTCAGGTTGTTGTGGCTCACGGACAAGTGCTCCTGGGCCAGGACAGGACAGCAGAGGCTCAGCAGTGTGGGTAGGGCGCCTACAGAGTCCCCATCCGCCACCAAAACCTTGCACCATCCAGGGGGCCCTCAGCCACACAGGCTCAGGCCACCTCTTGCAGCCTCCCTCCCTCACACAGCCCATCTTTACTTGCACACCTCCTAGGACAGGGTGCTCACTCCCTCCCTGACGGCTCTGTTCATGGCTGTCAGCGTCTTTGTCTAGGTCGTCTCCATTCTGCGCCGGCTCTGCCCGCCTGGGCCAGCCCCATCCACAGGGACCCTCCGTGACTGCCCAAAGCCCCTTACCAGCTTCTGCAGGGCGGCCAACTCCTCCGGCAGGTAGCAGAGGCCCGTGCGGTTCAGCTTCAGCCACCGCAGACTGGTCATGGCCTTGACATTCTCAGGGAAGTAGCCGCCCTGGGCGGGGAGTGTCATGGTGAGACTGGTCTGGGCCAGGGGCAGCCCCCGCTCTACCACCCTCGGTGGCCCCCACGCCCATGGGAGCCTTTGGAGAGCAATGGAGGCACCTCTCAAAAGTTGTGCAACTCTGGACACATCACTTCGCCACTCTGTGCCTCAACTTTATCAACGGAACGGGGCGTTTAAAAGCCCCCCGTGACAAAAGGACAGACTAATAATCACGGTGGCTGTTGGCCTAAAATTTCTTGTTGGATTCTGAGCTCTGAGTGGGCCACGACGGAACTGGCTTGTCCCCAGTGCAATTAGCTTGGCTCAAATTCCTCTGCCCGCCATTCTAGGCCCTCACTAGGCTTCCAGAGATGGGGGTACCCCTGAGCCTCCACCAACGCCAGCCTATGCCCCCACCGGGCCATCAGCAAACAAGCCGTTCTTGGCAAGGTCCAACCCCCTGTGTAAGGCCCCAGGTCCCCATCCGCAGAGGCACAGCCTTGTTCATGCCTTTGGGAACACCTTCGGGCAGGCAGTCTGAGGCAGCATGTGCCTTCAGGGCCCCTGGCTGGTGTCCCCGGCCCCCTACAGCCACATTCCCGGCTGGTGACTCAGACTCTCCCAGTCTGGAGACATCAGTGAGACCCCAGGTGAGGATGGCGGGGATGGGGGCAGAGGAAAGTGGTGTGTGCACGTGTGGGTAAATGCAGCAAGGCCCCACTCGCCTCCTCAGCAGTGGCCCAACCCAACCCCAGGGAAAGCCTGGGCCCCCCACCCCCTGCAGACCCAAGCTGACACAACACTCACCCCAGCCTGAGTCCACTCACTTACCCACCCTGCCGCCCAGGGTGACCTCCCTGTACTGGGCCAGCTCTCATTTCCACTCCTGCCCAGCCTCCTCTGGTCACCAGCACTGCCCACCTCATTCCTGAGCCTCTAGAACCGCCTCCCCCAACCAGCTGGCTGGAAGGCTGGGCTCCAGCTCCCTGTGGCCCTAGTCTATCAGTCCCCACCGCCCCCACCCGGGGCCTCACACCTGCCTGAGAGTCTCCACATCAACTAATCCACGCCCCCAAGACGGCTACTTGATTGCCCCTTCGCCGGATGAGAAAACCCAGACTCTGAGAGGGGAAGTGACTTGCCCAAGACCACACAGGCTAGGGTGGCGGTGGCAGGGACAGGGACAGGGCAGTGATGAGTGTGCTCAGGACCCGCCCCCGACAGCCCGGTAGCAAAGCCGGCCATGAGTCAAGGCCTGGCTTGGGCGTGTGACCTCAGAGGGGCGGGGACCGAGGGCCGGGAAGGCGGGAGCAGAAGCTCGCAAGACCCCCAGGCCCCTCTCCGGCCCGGGCGGGGCCCAGACCCCCGGACTGGGACACGGGATGGGGGCCCCCAGCCCAGCCCACTTCCTGGCGTGACTCGGCGCTCCAGTGTCCGCCCGGCCCCGGCCAGTCCCGGGCTTCCCGTGCGGGCCCTGAGCGGAGGCACCGGGGGTCCGTTCCGGGAGGGGTCGGGAGCGCCGGGGGGAGCCCCACCCCGCGTCGTCCGCGCAGTCCCGGACGGCGCAGGGCCCGGAGGCGGGCGGGACAGGAAGCGGAGACGGGCGCGGGCCCCAGCGGAAGAGACGGCCTGGAGGGAGGTCGGCCCCACGCCCGGCCGGCTCACCTTGAAGTCGTTGCCGCTGAGGTCCACACCGCGCACGAACGGCAGCACCCCGGTGGCCTCCATGGCGCCGCTCTCGCTGCCGGGCCGGGCCGGGCGCAGGGGGCGGTGGGGCGAGCCGCGGGCTGGGCCAACGCCGGCCCCGCCCCTTTAACCCGCCCCCGCCCGGGCCGGCGGGCAGGCGGAGCCCCGGCCGCGCCCCTAGCCAGCCCGCCCACCCGCGCGCCGCCGGGAAGCGCCGGGCCCGCCGGGCTCTTTGGGACTCCCTGGGCCTCAGTTTCCCCGTCTGTTCGCTGACCAGAGGGGCCTCGAAAAGTCCGGGCTCCCTCTGTGCTTCCGAAGCCTTCGTAGGCTAAGTTCCAGCGACCTATGGGGGGCGTGTATCACAGACCCTGCAGGTCCAAGCACTGTCCCCTGGGCTGCTGCAGCGGCTGGCCGTGACCTCTGGAGAGATTATGGACCCAGGCCTGGGGGCGCACGGACCCGGGAGTCTCTATCCCCTCACTGGGCGACCAATGAATGGTAGCAGGATGCCTGGGTCCTTGGGTCCTGGGGCTCTGGGCAAACCCCAGGTCTGCTCCTGGCCTCAGTTTCCTCATTTGTGCAATGCTTCCTAAGGTTGTCGCCAGAAACAAACGCAGGTGTAAGTCGCAGCATACAGCAGGCGCTCAATAAGTGGCACGTTATTATTCCCGCTTAAAGTCAATATCCACCCTTGTCTCTCTTTATTTCCTTGCTCCCCCACCAGCCGGCACATAGTAGGTCCCCAATAAATAAATGCCGAGTGAACCACAGGTTATATGCACAATCATCCTTCGTAGGGGAGGAGGGGGCCTTGTGATACCCATTTCATAGGAGAGAAAACTGAGGCCAGAATGGTGCAGTGGCCCGCACACGGTCACACGGAGCAGGTGGCAGGGGTGGCCTCCTGAGTCACGCTGTGTGCCCCGCGGGCCAACAGATAAAATAACGAAGCCCCCAGGGCACACTCAGGGTGACCTAAAGGGTCAGGCAAGCGGGCCTTCGGGCCAGGTACCACCTGCTTGCCAGGTCCCGGAAACAACGTAAGCCCAGACAGCTTTCTCTACACCGCTGCCTCACACGCAAGCACACACGCCTTCACAACGGGCCCTAGGGACCCGCTTCTTCTGAACCCGGTCACCGCCCGCACACCTTCGGAATGCAGCCCTGCGCCTTTAAATCTGGAGTGCGTCCGAGAGTCCCGCCCCCGAAGGACCGGGTTGTCGACGAGGGGGCGTGGCCTGCTCATCATTGCCTGAGCCGCTCAGTATTTTGGAACGTGGGAGGGGCCTCGGGCGCTCCGATTGGAGCTTGTCTGCGTGCGTCGGAGGTCAGCGGCCACCCCCGGGGCCTCGGTGTTCGGTTCCCGGGTCCTCCGAGTTCCATTCCCAGGCGGGTCTGGGCTCCGGGGCCCAGGCACACCCGCCGTGTCCTCCGGTCGCTGTGCTGAAGCCACGACGCACGTACAGCCGGAGAGGGGCTGGGCGGCCCTGGTCACCCAGGCCCGGGCGTGGAGCGTGCGTCGGACGTAGGTCGGGGGCGTGGTCTCCGCCGGGGCCCGCGGTCAAGGCCCGGGAAGGAGGGAAGGGCTTTGGGCCCCAGGCTGGAGTTCGAGTGTCTAGCCTGCCGCTTCACGTCTTGGGCACATCACTGCGTTTCTCGGGGCCTGGGTGCCCTCCCCGTGAACCGGGCCCTCACAGGCCCACCAGGGGTTGCTGCGCGGCCCGCTCAGCCCCGGCCGCGGGCAGCAGGTGTGGCGGAGGAGGGGAAGGACGGGAGGTACCTCAGGACGCTGAGTCGGGTTATTTTTAACCACCCGCGCCCCGAGTTGGAAGGCTTCGGTTTGGGGCCTGCGCGACCCCGCCAGGGGTTGGGCTGAGTCCAGTTTAGGTAGTAGGTAATTTAAAGTGCTTTACAGTTTGCAAGTAGATTCTTGGTCCCGCCGGAGATGGCTGGCAGTATTGATCAGCGCTGAGGAAACTAAAAGTGGCTGCGGGGCCTTGGTGGGTCACCCCCCCTCCCCCTAGCCTTCCACCAACCCAGTCCCCAGAGCCCTCTTGTCCTATTTTTAGTCTGGGCAAATTGGGGGCGGGGGTTGGGGCTGACTCCCGCGGTGATTCAGGCTTCAACTGCCCTAGGCATCTTGTCACCTGGCAACTGAGCCCTGGGCACCCACAGCAGAGCGGAGAGGGCACAAGTCCTTGGTGCCTGAGCTAGTCTGAGCCCATGGTCACCTGTTCAGGTCATCTGCTCAGGCATCCGCAGACAGACAGTTCTGCCTGGTATCTGACAGGTTCCCTGAGTTTGCATCTGGGACACACACAAACACACACACACACACATACACACACACACCACTCCACCCGACCCAACCCCAAGCTCTCAGGGCCTGAGGGCAGAACCGGAACCTGGAGCTTGGTGGCCTGGGAAAGATCTCTGCCTCTCCAAGCGCCTGGCCGTACCCAGCCTTACGGTTCTAGGCTCCCCACTTGTAAACCCTTCTCCACGTCTGTGCCATTTTACAGGTGAACAAACAGCTTCGGGCCCTCACCTTCCCTTCTCTGTTGCTTGGGCTTCCAGTCTCTGAGAACAGCTGCTCCCCTATCCCCACTGCCCCTGCCATTGTCCCAAACCTGAGGGGCCCAGAGAGGCCCCTGTCCAGAGGCACTGGGCCAGTTCTCTGTTTGGGGAGGGGGGGGAGGGTCCTTTATTATTTATTCATTTTTAAATAATCTCTACACTGAATGTGGGGCTGGAACTCACAGCCCCGAGATCAAGAGTCGCGTGCTCCACCGACTGAGCCAGCCACGCACCCCTTTTGGGGTCTTTAGAGTTACCTTGCTTGCTGCCCCCCCAACCAGGCCTTCAACCTTGACTGGCGTTTGCCTCCCTGGGAGGCCTGGGCCACCTCGCTCATCCTGTCCTTTGACTCGTTTGCTTTCCCTCTGGGGGGCTACCCTGTTGAGATCTGGGGGGGAATTGTGGCCCCCTCAGCTTCACTGAAGTCCTCTCAAAGGCCTGAGGGGCCCTCCAGGGCAGGCTGTGACTTCTTTAGGCCTTGGTTTTCTCCTGCCCATGCCCAGCCCTGGTTAGGAAGCAGGATGAAGCAGCCTCAGGGAGCTGGCTGCAGGCCCCAGGAGACTGATCAGACTCTGGGAGTGGGCCAGAGTCAGGACGCTTTGCACTCATGGGTCTGGGTCCCTAAAATGGGGGTAGCGATGATAAGACTCACAGTCTTAGGGGATGTCCGGGGCCCTTGAGGGTGGGATGGAGAAGATGGGCCTCCTTTTCTGACCTGCCACAAGTCTCAGGGCCTTTCTACAGGAGCTCCCCTGTCTAGGGCGTGGGTGAGCTGTTTGCAGGTTTGGGGGAGGGGGCTTGGGCAGCTCCCCATCTCCTCCCAAGAAACCCCTTCTCCTGAGAAATTCCCAGGAACGCCCCTCACGGGCTCCACTCATGGCAGCCCCAGCCTGATGGGGTCTGCCCCACTGGGCAGCCTGGCTGCCCCCACAGAGCTGTCTCTACCCCTGGGCTCTTTTTTTTTTTTTTTAAGATTTTATTTTATTTATTTGACAGAGAGATACAGAGAGGGAACACAAGCAGGGGGAGTGGTTGAGGGAGAAGCAGGCTTCTGCAGAGCAGGGAGCCCGATGCAGGGCTCGATCCCAGGACCCTGGGATCATGGCCCGAGCCGAAGGCAGTTGCTTAACGACTGAGCCACCCAGGTGCCGCCCCCCCCATGGGCTCTCTTACAGGCAGACGGACCATGGCGGAGTTCTCCCAGAAGCGGGGGAAGCAGCGTGATGAGGTGCTGGGCGGCACCGTGGACTTCCTCCTGGCCAATGCCCGCCTGGTGCTGGGCGTGGGCGGTGCCGCCGTGCTGGGGATTGCTACCCTGGCTGTGAAGCGGGTAAGGCCAGGCTGAGCCGCTTACACCTGGGGCTCCCAGAGGAGGACAGCAGGGCTGGGCATACAGCCGGTGGGGGGGGGGGTACTGCCCAAGGTGGGGACCTGCTTCTCTACCCCAGCAACCTGCTTGGCGTTGCCCGCAGCTTTGGCATGGCCGCCCAGGCCTCAGATGCTCTGATCCTTGTCGCTCTGCCTGCAGCTCATTGACAGGGCCACCAGCTCTCGAGATGAAGATGACACCAAGGGGGACAGCACATGCCTGGAGGAGAGCTGGAAGGAACTGAGCCTCCTCAAGGCCACGCCACGTCAACAGCCCCGGAGCCCACCTGCTGCGCTCAGCCAGCCCCTGTCACTCCCCGGCCCCTCGCCAGCTGCCCCAGGTGAGTGGCACCCCTTCCCCTCTGACCTGGGTGGGTCCCCCTCTGCTGGTCCCTTTTGGGAGCTGGAACCCAGGCTCTACATTGACTGACCGTGTGACCCTAGGCCAGTCCCTGCTCCTCCAAGACGGCAGCCTCCCGGCATGTTCAGCAGGGGCCTGTTTCTCCGCCCTGCTAACCTCCTGGGTCGTGCCAAGGCTCCTGCCTCTGAGACGCGGACTTGGAGGGGGGTCCCAGAGCGTGGCAGCAGTGTTATGGTGGTGAGGGGCCCCAGATGGGGAAACGGGGGCCCAGAACCTGCCTTCCCACTGTACACGAGGCTGTTTGAGGGCACCGGGCATCTGGGGCGATGAGGTTTGTCATCACGTGCTCACTATATGTGAACGCGTGCTAAGTGCTCTCAGGTGGTCCTTGTACGGCTGAGAAGAAACGAGGCCCAGTATGTCGCTTGGTGGTGATGCAGCTTGGGTGGAGTTCTCTTGGCTCCTGACGGGGGGGGTCTTCTGACACGGTCCCTGACCCGTTCGTTCTGCAGAGGGGCCCACAGACACTGGTCCTCAGATGTCACCACCGCGTAGCTCCCCGGCACTGCTGTGCCTGACGTTCCAGGAGAAGCTGCTGGCGTTCGAGCGGGACCACGTGACCATCCCGGCGGCCCAGGTGGCTCTGGCCAAGCAGCTGGCCACTGACATCGCCCTCGAGCTGCAGGCCTACTTGCGGAACAAGTTCCCGGAACTGCCCTTCGGGGCGCTGGTGCCCAGCGGGCCGCTCTACGACGGGCTGCAGGCGGGGGCGGCCGACCGCGTGCGCCTGCTCGTTCCCCTGGTGCTCGAGGGGGGCCTGTGGGACCTGGTGCCCGGGCTGGACACTGTGGCCAGGGACCCTCGCTGCTGGGCCGTGCGCAGGACTCAGCTGGAGTTCCGTCCCCGCGGGAGCAGCCCCTGGGACCGCTTCCTGGTGGGCGGCTACCTGTCTCCGCGCGTCCTGCTGGAGCTGCTCCGCAAGGCCCTGGCCTCCTCCGTCAACTGGCCGGCCATCGGCGGCCTCCTCGGGTGCCTGATCCGGCCCAGCGTGGCCTCGGAGGAGCCGCTGCTCGAGGTGCAGCACGAGCGCCTGGAGCTCTCGGTGGCCGTGCTGCTGGCCGTCCCGGGCGCCGCCGCCGAAGATCCCGTCCTCCTGGCCTGGCCTCTGGAGGGCCTGGCCGGGAGCCTGTGGCTGCAGGACTGGTACCCCGCGGAGGCCGCCCGGCTGCGGGCCCTGGATGCGCGCGACGCCGGGGCCCGACGGCGGCTGCTGCGGCTGCTGTGCGGGGTGTGCCGCGGCCACCCGGCCCTGGCGCGGCTGGACCAGTGCCACCTGAGCCAGGTGGTGCTGCGCCTGGGGGAGGCCGAGGCCGACTGGGCCGAGGCGGCCCTGGGGCAGCGCTTCCTGCAGGCCCTGGAGGCGCTCGTCCTCGGCCTGGAGCGGGCCAGCCTGCCGCGCCACTTCAACCCCGCCGTGAACCTCTTCGGCGGCCTGCGCGCGGAGGAGATCGACGCGCTGGGCTTCGCGCTGTACAGCGGCCTGCGGGCCCCCGAGCGGCTGCTCTAGCTGGGTGGGGGCGGGGCGGCCGGCGCGGGTCTCATGCGGGGGAGCAGGGAGCGCCCCCCCACCGCCCCGGCCTTTGGAGAGCACTTTTTCTCTTGCTTTAGCCAGAAGGAAAGAGGGGGCTGCGCTCTGTAAGCCCACAGGGCTAGCATGTACGTGGGCAGCTATCACGGGAGCCCCCCCTCCCCCCAGGCCCGGAGAGCGCGGCCGGGCTGCCTGTGGGGACAGCCCGGAGCGCCGGCCACGCACACGTGCCCCGGCCGCCCCCCGGACCCTGGGCTCGGGACATCGTCACCTGCACTGACCGCGCTGACAGGACACGGCTGCTGCTGTCCTAGGCAGGGGATAAAGGCAGCTCCGTTCTTCCGTTGAGAGGGTGAGTTAGCACTTTCCTCGGGTGCCAGCTCAGGCGTCTCGAGGCTTCTGGTGCTGGGTGGTAAATACTGAGTGTTTGTTTCGTCCCCCAGGGGCCAGAGTCACCTGCTACCTCCCGATCCCCTCCCCAGATTGCAGCTCTGGGGCGGACTTGAAGGCTGCGTCCCCCCATGTCACCTGCGTGTCTAGTTGGCTTGTCAAGCTCTCACCTCGAGCCCGGAGCAGGAGTTCAGTGTGACGTGCTGCCCACCTCAGACCTCAGGGGAAGGCCCCTTTCTCTCCACCTGGGCCGTTTTCGGGATGCAGAGTCCCCTGTGCTGCCCGCCTTGCCTGGAGCCAAGGACGCCCCACTAGCTGCTGCTGGGCCCGGCCGGAGAGCAGAGGCCGTCCCCCCCACCCAAGGCCGGCGGAGCAGGCCTGGCCCCCACAGAGCCACCGTGAACGCCCCGCCGCCGCCTGAGTTCTCGCTAAAGCCTGGCACCAGTGGGGAAGGGGTTCTGCCTCACCTCCCAGACATCCTTCCTGGCTTTGGTATCCTTCTTGCTGAAGCAAAGCTATGCCTCAAAGAATGTGAGTAAGAATAAAAGGGGAAACTCCAGACGTCTCTGTGATTTGGGCTGGGCTCTTACACGCAGTTCTGGAAGCTTGGCCATGGGTCTTGGGATCAGCCTGGAGGAGTTAGGGTTTAATTGGAAAAGTAGATCATGTGGAGAGAATATTACAAGGTTCCCGGTGCGATGTTTCACTTTAGTGATGGGAACCGACGAGTGAGGGACTTATCCCCCCTGAGGTCTAAACTCTCAAGCCCACCCTGTGCTTTTGTGGTGGGTAGGGCTGACCCCGAGCCCCTCGGCCAGCACGTCAGTGTTCAGAGAACTGTGAGGTCTCTACCTCCCTTGCCTCCTGGTGGCTCCACAAGTGGGGAACAGCCCCCCTCCCCCCGCTGCCCCAGACAGGGAAGTGAGAGCATGTCAGGGTCCCCACAGGAGTCAGGGCTGGGGCTCACTTCCTCTGTCACCACAGATGACAAGCGGGGCCTGCGGAGGGCCCCGGGCCATGTGTCTGACTACAGCCGCTGTTCCCATCCTGCTTTTCTCCTTCCCATCCTGTCCTATTTCCTGAGGCACCCCCCACGTCTTTGAGCAGTGAGTCTGGGACAAGGAGCAGGATCAATGTCCTCCCTCGTCTGAGGGCCAGCACCTGGGACCGATGAGCTGCGTCTGTGCGCCTCTGGATGCAGGCCCGGGGCTGCCCCGGGAGGTCATGAGGGCTCTGCCTCAGGGGCATTCAGACGGCTGGGTGGCTCCACAGAGAGGCTGTGGTGAGGGTCAAAGGGCGGGGGGCTGGTGCACGGGGAGCTTTGAGCACCTGTCGTGGGGGCTGTGGCGGCCGAGTGTGGGCAAGGGAACGGCCTGGAGGCAGACTGGGCGGGGCCTTGGTATTCTTGTCGGGAAAATGGGGGACTGTGTAATAGCAAGCTCTCAGGCAGCTGAGTGGGATAAATGCCGGCGTGCAGTGTGAGCTCAGCGCCTGGCACAAAGGAAACCACCCCTGAGCCCCACTGTGGGCCCCTGCTGCCTCCCCCATGACCAGCGTCATGAGGCCCGAGCACGGCAAGGGGCGCCTGGTGCCAGGCCTGCATCTGACCAAGGCTGGGCTCCTCGGGACCCCTGCTGAAGGGCTGGCTGGGCACAGCCGGGGGGCAGCCGTCTGGAAGCCAGCTGGGTCCAGAGCCCCTCTTCTTAGATGACCAAACCCCAACACACGGTCCCCTCTGTGGAGGCCGCGTGCTCCAGGTGGCTCCGAAGTTCTCACACCACCATTTCGGTAAGACAACATCAGGATGAATTAAAAGGGAGAGAAAGCAGACGCTCCTGGTTACATCATCTACCCAAGGTTAACGTCTGGGACTTCAGTTTCTAGCCAGAGAATCGGAAACAAATCATTATTTCACTAGGAGGCTTTTCGGGGCCTTGTGTGCTGGGCTGGCCCATTCAGCGCCCAGAGTAGCTGCTCATCAGTTTCATTCGCCCCTTTCATGCAAGGACAGTTCCAAGTCACTTGTGGTCTCAGCCCAGGGTCTAAATGTCTTCATACTCGGACTCTGGCCGCAGTGGCAGAAGCAGGCCATCCATGTCCTCGGTTTAGCTTTACCAAGTGACCCAAAGCCAGGAGTTCGGATGACTGTGGTATGGCAGAGATGTCCCCTGCTCAGAACAAAGGGATCGCCGGTGCAGATAAAAGACACCCCCCCCCCCATGGCAAGTAGAAACTTACTAATATAAAATATGCCACTTCTATCACTTCTACCCTAACAGAACTCTAGAATTGATCTTACCATATATAAGACGCTTCCTTTCTGTAAACCCACTTGTAGGCCCTTCTCTTCAGGAACACTTAGCTGTAGGATAATCTCTCAAGTGGGGGTACCGTCCATTCCCTAGAGCTGGCCTGCCCGGTTGTCCCAATCTTTGCTATGACGGCAGTCCCCCTTATCTGCGGTTTCAGTTCTGCATGGCCAGCTGCAGACCAGAAGCAGATGATCCTCCCAATGTATCGTGCCCACAGCAGCCTCATGCTGGGTCACAACGCCCATGTCATTCTCCTGATGTCATCCCATAGGCATTGAACCACCTCACGTCCCCACAAGAAGGGTGGCTACGATAAGATAGTTTTGACAGGGAGAGACTACATTTACGTATGTTTTATTACAATATATCGTTACGGTTCTATTATTAGTTATTGTGATTTTTTTTTTTTAAAGATTTTATTTATTTGAGAGAGAGACAGAGCGTGAGAGGGGGGAGGGTCGGGAGGGTCAGAGGGAGAAGCAGACTCCCCGCCGAGCAGGGAGCCCGATGCGGGACTCGATCCAGGGACTCCAGGATCATGACCTGAGCCGAAGGCAGTCGCTTAACCAACTGAGCCACCCAGGCGCCCAGTTATTGTGAATTTCTTACTGCGCCTAATTTAGAAATTGAACTCATTCATATGTAGGTATAGGAAAAGACATAGTAAAACAGCGTATGTAGGGTTTGGTACTATCTGTGGTTTTAGGCAACCACTGGGGGGTCTTGGGACGTATCCCCCAAAGATAAGCAGGGGGCAAACTGTACTTAAGCCAACACACCCTGAAGAAAGTCTCTGCGCATGCATACTGCGGCATAGGACATTCCTGGGAGTGGAAAGTATTCAGTGTTCCGACCCTGAGGAAGCTGCCAAACTGCATTCTGGAAGGACTTCGGTTAGCAGGCCAAAAAACCAGCCCAGAGCCCCGGGTGGGCAGGAAGGGGGCGAACAGGTGCGTCTGGGAGGCGGGAGCCCAGGGGGGCACGCATCCACCTCCATCCCGGCCCCACTGCCCCACGGCTATGGGCTCCTAACTCCCTTTCCGCAGACTTTACAATTTGGAGCGGACAGTGGAAATCGAGGCACACTCCCGGGAGCTGTGCCTGCTGTCTCCGGCTCGCCACACCTGCCTGCAGTGCACCGAGTTGGGCTGACTCCCTGGAGTCAGCCAAGGAGCCACCTGGTTGCCTCGGGGGCCAGAATCTACCACGAGAAGAGGTGCCTCTGAGCTGGTGTCCGAGGCGGACGAGGAAAGGACTTCCTGAGTTTTGGTAGCAAACGGCCCTTCCCCTTCAGATGGCGACTTAGGTGGCTGGCCATTTATGTGGCTGGCGGGGCCCAGGAGGGCGCGGGGCCCAGGGGCCGGGGCGGGGCCTGGAAGCCTCACCCAACAGCCTGCCGTCAGAGGCCACTGCTCTACCTCTGTCCTGTTCTCCCTAAAACGAGGGCCCTCAACCTGGTCCATCACCAATGGCTTACACATTGGCATTTTTCAGAAGTACACTTCTGTAATCAGAAAAATAAAGATATTACAATAAAAACAACCCAGCACCATTACAATTTGGAGGCACTAGATGCACGGAAGCTAGTAAGGCTGCAGTGGACGAGGCCCAGGGTGTATTCCAGAGACCAACAGGAATGGTTCCGGGAAGGCTGTTTTGGGCCCTTTCTGCACGGCTGCCGATTTCCCGAGACAACTTAGTTTATGGGGCCGGGCCTTCAGGCTGGTGGGAAGGCCAGACTCTCGAGTGTGTTTGATCGGTCCTTCACCTCGGCGTGGATTCTCCCAGAGCTTGGAGGTGTAGGCATGGCGGCAGACTCCAATTCCAGCTTGGCTGCTTATAGGGGAAAGCATTTCCCCGTCTGAGCCTCAGTCTCTACTAGCAGACGGGTCGCAGGCGCTGCCTTGCGAGGAGGCTGGATGAGAAACGTGGATGACCCACCTGGTCTAGTGCTCAGTAAGTTGGGGTCGTTTTCACCTTGGTCCTGCACTGCACAAGCTGTAGACGGGGGTCATTTCAGGGGTCACACCTTTCCAGTCACAGTTAGGTGGGGAAAGTTCAATTTCTCATCACCTGAACTCTGCTAGCCTGAGCGGGCCATCGAGACACCCTGAAAACTCCCTCACGGGTTCTGCTCGGGAATTTCTCACTGCCATCCGGCCTGGCCGCAACCTTCTGCCCAGAGCCTGTTACAAATGGGGCTGCTCAGGCTCAGTGGTTAAGGCGCAGGACCCGAGCCAGGTCTGACCTTGGTACAATCCAACCAAATAGCTTTTGGTCTTGGCACACACGGGAGTTACCTGTGGAAAGATTAAAATCCACAAATCCGTCTAAAATCCGGAATCTCTAAGGAACTCCTATAGCTCAGCAACAAAACCCACTTGAAAAATGGGCTAAAGACTCGAACAGACATTTCTCCAAAGATACACAAGTGGCCCATAGGCACGTGAAAAGATGCTCGGCATCTATGGTCATTAGGAAGATGCGAGTCAGAACCACGAGAGAACACTTCACACTCCTTAGGATGGCCATAATAAAAATAAATAAAGGAAAATACACATTGGCGAGGAGGTGGAGAGCCCTCGTGTGTTGCCGGTGGGAACGAGAAACAGGGCAGCTGCTGGGGAAAACAGGTCACCCAGAATTCCCATAAGCGCCGGCAGACCTGGTCCCAAGTATGTACCCCCAAAAATTGAAGACAGGTGTTCAAATCTTGTACGTGAGTTTCTATGAGCACCATTCCCAACAGCCAAAATGTGGGAACAACGCAAATGCCCATCAGCTGACCGGATGGACATGATGTGGTTCATCCACAGGATGGAGTATCGCTCAGTCACACAGACGAATCACATGCTGACGCGCGCTCATGGGTGAGCCTTGCAGACGATACGCGAAGGCAGAGAAGCCAGACGGCAGGTCACAGGCTCTGTGATTCCATTTACAGGGACTGTTCCAAAGAGGTAAAGCCACCAAGACAGAAAGCAGACTGGTGGCTGCCAAGGGCTGGGGGGCTGGGGACGAAAACACAAAGGCAGGGCCGTGACCCACCCCACTGTTCAGATGCTCCAAGAGCAACTGGTGTAACTGGAGGGTATGGAGCCAGGAGTCCAAGAGTGAGGACTGTTCATTTCTTCACCAGCCAGCAACGCAACTCCTGGCAACTCACACCCGTTCCTGCTTATCTCCTAACCAGCAAAATAAAGCCACATGGTTACATATCATTCACAGGGTTTTGTAAAGACACACAAGGGACGAGGCCACCCCTGCACAGAGTGGAAGCATTCTGCATCTCGTATGGTCTCTCCGCTCTGCTCTGCGGGGCAAGCTGTTCGTGGGGCTGGGAGGAGAGGCCAAGAGGGCCAGAGGTCGGTGAGAGGTCCCTCAAGCCCTGGCTGGGGTCCGAGGCTGCCGCTTCTGCCATCGGTCACCAGTGCACCACACCCACCAGAGCAGAGGGACAGGATTCTTTATTAAGGCACACGAGCCATGGGGTGTCCCGGCCGCAGCGGCGTCTCGATAAAGACAAAGCTTCTTCGATAGACACAATTTTAGAACAAGAGCCACGTTCTTGCATTACACCCTCCTTTCTCAGAACGTCCGCGAGCGGAGCCCTGTCCAGGCTGCCTGGAGCCTGGAACAGGAGTGCCGGTCCCTCGAGGGGACTTTCCAGAAGGGAAGAAAGCCCCGGAGACCACCACGCAGGATGAGCCCACCCCGCTGCTAAATGCTCCGCAGCACCAGCAGTGAGAAGCCCCAGGCCGGGGGTTACTGTCCACCCGAGATGGACCTCTCCAGAAAGCGGTCTGGATCCTGACTCCCGAGCATAGCTAGGCCAGGCTCCAGAAGCCACCGCTTTCCTCAAGGCCTCCACAGGGCAGGGAAGGTCCTAGTGAAAACAGCTTATTCCTGAGAGGAAAGGAGCAGGTCTGAGGAAGCAGCCCTCCCTCCACTCCCCTGCCTCATCTGTTCTGGGGACAGAATGGACGGGTGTGTCCAGGCTGGTGGCAAAGGCTGCATTTCCGGGGTTTCTTGGGCGTGGACCCCATGTCTGTGGAACTGGCCCGGGCTCTTTTGCTTTTGGCCTCTGGCCCCTGGGTTCTTTCTCTGCCTCTTGGCCAGGTCAGGGCTCCGGCTCCGAAAGTCCCTGTGGGAAGAATGAGGGGAAGGCTGAATTCGTAACAGACACATTGAAGAGGCAGGAAGTCCAGGTCTGAGTGTTTGGTGCAGGGTGTCCCCCAAGCCTTGCATGGCCGCGTCCACCCCCAGGCCAGGCTCCCTTCCCTCCTGTCATCTTCAGTGGCGCCAACGCCACTCCCTGAAGAACCCAGAGCCCTTGAAGGCCTTGGCCCACAATCACTATCCTGATGAAAAGGGCACTGTTGTCACTTCACGCACGTCCTCTTTCTGGAAGCAGAGGTCCAGCCAACAGGCCTGAGGCTGCTGTAGAAGCAGCGAAACCCGGCAGGCCCGTGACCAACCACCTGCTCCCCACCTCCCATGCAAGTTAACCGAGTTCTGGATTCTTCCAGGCCTCAAACAGGCCTCTTAATTCTGACTGCCCTGGCGCCCAGGACAACTGATCAGCTGGCCTGGAGGTCAGACAGCGCTTCCTTCCAACAGGGCGACAAGGGAGCCTTGCACGCCCGAACCACCGCTCCTCACACACTTCCAACGTGAGCCTGTCGCTGCACTGGCTGTCTCCGGCCCCGCTCCGCCACCGGTAGCCAGCCCGGCGCCTTACCGAGCCTTCTGGGTTCTTCCTGTACGTGCGAGCTGGCAACCCCGTGTGTCAGAATCATAGCCTGAGACTACCTAACTCTTTTACAAGACAGGAACCCCAAAGAAGGCGGGCAAGCGCCCATTTTACTGAGGAAACCATGAGGCTGTGAGGCCAAGCCCTCTGCTCAAGGTTCCACAGGCAGGCTCGGGGCCCGGCTCTGCCCGACAACAGAGCTCCCACCAAGGCCTTTCGGCCACGCTCACACATAAGCTAAGCTTCTGCTGGGCACTGGGGCGGGCGGGGGCCGTTTTCGGGGGCCTCCGGGGGCATTATCCACCTGGCTCCAATGTCTGGGGGCAATTCTCACCACACCCGGTTTCAGGGCACCGGGCCCAAGCCGTGTAAGCCTGAGCAGGTTCTTAGACATCCCCGGGGGGGCCAGGCTCCGCATTTGAAGGAAGGCGGCCGATGACGAGGACCTCGCGAGCCTACGGAGGCTAGAGAAGCCCAGGGCTGTGGGGTCAGGCCGACCTCGGGCCGCGTGGCCGTGTGACCCTGAGCAGGGGCAGCTCGTTTACCCTGGGCCTCCGCGGCCTCACAGGGCCGAGCCGACAGACGTGAAGACAGCCGGTATACTTGGCACAGCGCCGGGCACGCGGCGGGCTGCTCCGAGAGCTGCACCAGCCTTTCCTCTGGAACCTCCAGCCCCACCGCTGCCCTCGTCCCTCCCTCCGCCGCCCCGGGTCTCCGAGGTGGAGACCACCAAGCAAACCCGAGCCTGGGCGCCCCGCCTCACCTGGAGCCACGTTCTCGTCCACCCACTGGAAGAAGCCACACTGCTGCTCTCTGGGCTTGGCGCACGTGTGGAACCGGCGGCCCTTGTTGGGCCCGTCCTTCTGCACAGTGCGGGTGACGGTGGGCTGGCTGCACAGGCAGGACATGCCCCCGCCGCCGTCCTCATCTCCGGGTTGGCCGGACCCGCCCCGGCGGTCCCCTGTGGTGGGCGGGCGGCCCAGCAAGCCGCCGGTGGGTCTCGACGTGGAGGAGGGCGGCCCCCCGGCTTCCGAGGGGCTGCTGTCGGCCCACAGGAAGAAGCTGCAGCCGCCGCCGTGGCACTTATAGAACTGGCGGCCCTGGTTGGGGCCCTCCTTCCGCACGGTGAGCAGCACGGCCTCCTGGCCGCAGTTGCAGGTCACCGAGTTGCTGCCCTCGGCGGCGGCGGTGGGTGGGGGCAGCATCCGGGGGGTGCTGGCCATTCTATTCAGGGACTGGCTAGCCTGCAGGTAGTTAGAGGGCTGGCTGGCTGGCTGGGAAGCTCTGGGGGGGCCCCGTGAGAACCTCAGGTCCAAGATCTCCCGCAGCGTCTCGTCACATCCGCCGATGCAGCCGACAAACTCCAGGGGCATGGTCGGGGGAAGGCTGCCGCGTTTAAACTTTAACTTCAACCTAGCGAGGCCAGGAGATGCGAGAAAGCCTTACTACCAGCTGCAAGCATCTCCTCCTTGTCCGCAGAGGGCTGCGCCCACCCCGGGCCTCCCCTCGGCACCCCCGCACCCCAGCACCTGCCAGCCACAAGCCCCTCTGGGTGTCATGAGAGCTCAGAGTGGGAGACAGAAGAAATCTGAAACCCCGGTTAATCTCCCAAACACAGAAGCCGCGTGGCGCTTGGGTGGCTCAGTTGGTTAAGGGTCTGCCTTCGGCTCAGGTCATGATCCCAGGGTCCTGGGATCGAGCCCCGCATCGGGCTCCCTGCTCAGTGGGGAGCCTGCTTTTCCCTCTCCCTCTGCCCCTCCCCTCTGCTCATGCTCTCACTCTCTCTCAAATAAATAAGTAAAACCTTAAAAAACAAAAAACACAGAAACCTCGGAAAGGTTCACTTCCTATAACTAGTGGTTCTTGGGCCCCTGGATGCTGCTGGTGAGGTCAGGACTATTTCGTAACAAGGCTAGGAAGTTACGTCTGTTGTGCTCTCGTCCTCCCATGCCATATGCATGAGTTTGCCGGAGGCTAGAGCCCACACGACCAGCCCAGTGGACTGACTGGGAGCAGACACCAGAGTCCAACTCTATCGAGCCAGATGTTAGACTCACAAAAATGGAAAACAATGCATTTTCTTTCTCCGTTTTCTGCTTTGCAAATAGGCATTTTCTTCTTACCTTTTTGCTTTACAAATACGTAAAAATATGCTATTTACCTTAGTATGCAGTGTACCTATTCTAAAATTAACAAGTACATTTTTAAAACGTCTTCACTTCAATTCAGAATATGGTAGTACTGATAAACTTAACCCACAATGAAAGCTCTCTGGGTGCCTTCCTCAATGATTTTTATTTTTTTTTAAAAGATTTTATTTATTTATTTGACAGAGAGAGAGATAGCGAGAGCAGGAACACAAGCAGGGGCAGTGGGAGAGGGAGAAGCAGGCTTCCCGCTGAGCAGGGAGCCCGATGTGGGGCTCGATCCCAGGACCCTGGGATCACGACCTGAGCTGAAGGCAGACGCTTAACGACTGAGCCACCCAGGCGCCACCCCTCAATGATTTTTAAGAGTGTAGGGGTCCTCTGACCAAAAGGTTTGAGGACCAGTTCTACCCAAGGGCTCTGGGCTTTTGGGAGGAGCCTGGAAACACTATCCGACACCGGAATATTCACTTCCCCAACTCGGCTGGGCAGCAATCTAGCAATCTAGCTGGAACGGGCAGGGAAAGGGTGCCCTCGTGGTTCTTCAGGTGCATGGAGGGCTCCTCCCGAGCTGCCCCGGGACCTGCCCCCAGGCCCATGGCTTCCACACCACAAAGGCAAGGGTGGGACACAAGCCGACTCAGGACCACCAACCCAGTTGCTGCTGAGCACAGCGAGCACGCCCCAGCCTCGTAGGGGCCCAACTCACCTGTAAACAGGGTGCGGCTGACACACTGGACACACACTCTCGTCCCTGCTGGCCTCCAGCACAGAGTCCGGGAACCACATGGCCGATCGGCATTCTGGGAAGCCCGTGCAGCTGAGGTAGAACCTGGAGAGGGAGCACAGGGAGCAGGGTCGGGCAGAAGCCACCAGACTGCAGGAAATACACATTCCTGGGCTGTCGCCCATCTGGCAAAGAAGATTTTCTCCGGCTGATTAAAAGGAGACATTCACTTTTCTGGAGGACACATGAATGGATACGCAGTCGCTGGTACTGAATGACTGAGAAAAACTGGCCTGCATTTATTTCTCATCTCCCTAAGAAAAAGAAACCGCTCTTGCTGACTCCGCTTTCTACTTAGAAACCACCAACCCACTGACCAACTCCTGGGCCACGGCAAGGCCCAGTCCCGAGGGCTCTGCTCAGGCTCCAGGCCGCGTGCTCTCAGATGCTCCCTGACTTCTCCACATGACAACTCCGATGGGGACCAGCAGCACCCTCAGTTCACAGTGGGGCAAAGAGGCGGGGGGCGGTCTGGAAACCTGCCCAAGGATGCACGTGCAGTAAGCGGGGGCGCTGGGAATAGAGCCCTAGCTGTCTGATGGAAGAGTCTTTATTCCTGACACCGGCACTGCGTCGTCGGCCAACAGTTCTTTGCGGCTTCCAGTCACGAAACTTTAGAGCCAGAAAAGCCAATGGGAACACAATTTACAAAGTCCTCTGAGCATGCCTGGCTATGACATCCTCTGAGCATGCCTGGGTATGGCTGGATCAGGGGAAAGCCACCCAACAAAACCTCAAAGCCCAATTATTCAAAGAGCAAACCTACAAACTCAGAAATGGAAATTGGCAGATACCCCTCGGAGCGGTAAATCCCACAGGACGATCTCCAGACCTCCCCGGCTGACCCAAGCACTTGGAGCGTTTACGAGTATCCTGCACTGGGCTAAGCCCACCCTGGCACTGCCTTCTGTGTTTGTGGGCATCCCAAGTCCCAGGTCAGGCCCATTAGCCTCTGGTTTCTGAGAGCCAGGCTGGCCTTCTCTGTGCCCGGGCCAGTGATGGGTCAGTAGTCAGGGAACCCAAGGGGGTCGGAGGAATGAAGGACCTGGGATCAAATTCTGCTCTTCCTGACCCCCAGGGCTGGATTTTGGAGACATTTCACCAAATCCTCACCCTTCCCATGGTAAACACTACTGACCTAGGCTTATGGAAAAGAAAATTGGGGCTCAGTAGCTAACGTAACCTGCTTTGGGGCACAAAACTTGTGTATGTGGCAGAAGTGGGATCTGAACTCAGACCCAGCTGGTTCCTCAGCTCCTCCTTCCCCACCATCATCCACACGGTGGGTGGGCGATGTCCTATCCACAAGGGACACGGTGGCGCCATCATCCCCCACACCTCCTCTGAATCCCAGAGCACTTCACGTCTCCAAGGCCAGGTCCCTGTCAGCTACCCTTCTATCTCCAATACCTAGTCCACAGGCCGGCAACGGTAGGACCGCCTTTAAATAATGACACAGAAATGAAATGACAGGGCCTCTCAGAGAGTGTCCAGCCAACCCAGCAAGTGCTGGGCAAGCAGATGTACGGCACTGACCCGCCATTCTTCTTGGTCTTGAGGACCATGTCCTTGTTGCACTGTGGACACTTCATGATGGGCTCTGGCACGCTCGGGTAGATGGCTTCTTGCTGGGCCACCTCTGCCCCTTCCCCAAAGTACTGGGCTAACGCCTCATCCAATCTGAAGAAAGAGCAAAACATTCACAATATTCCTTTTTTTTTTTTTTTTTAAGATTTTATTTATTGGGATGCCTGGGTGGCTCAGTCGGTTAAGTGTTTGCCTTCGGCTCAGGTCATGATCTCAGGGTCCTGGGATTATGACCCGAGGCGAAGGCAGATGCTTAACTGACTGAGCCACCCAGGTACCCCTACGATATTTTAATTTAATTTATTTATTTGACACAGAGAGAGCAAGAGAGAGACAGAGAGCAAGCACAAGCAGGGGGAATGGCAGGCAGGGGAGAAGCAGGCTCCCTGCTGAGCAAGGAGCCCGATGCGGAACTCGATCCCAGGACCCCGGGATCATGACCCGAGCCGAAGGCAGCCGCCCAACTGACCGAGCCACCCAGGCGCACCCCCTACAATATTCTTATGTGCACACCAGGTGAATTTGACCAGGGCGGAGGGGGCTGCTCACCACAGGCCTGATGCAGAGAACAGAGGTTGGCCAAGCAGCCCTGGCTCCTCTCTGGCTCCCAGCAGCTCCCAGGAGGGATCCAGCTACAGGTAGGTACTTTTGCCTTTCACTGGCCTCACATCAAACTGCACAGGGTCCCTGCACGCACTCCAGAAATGCCTGTCTGGGTTTACATTTAAACTAGCTCATCCGTTCCCCACCCTGGCCTTTTTTTAAAGATTTTATTTTGGGGGACACCTGGGTAGCTCAGTCGGTTGAGCATCTTGACTCTTGATTTCGGCTCAGGTCATGATCTCAGGGTTGTGGGATTGAGCCCCGTGTCAGGTTCTGCGCTCAGCACGGAATCTGCTTGAAATTCTCTCTCCTTCTGTCCCTCCCCCAACTTGCATGCGTGCTCGAGCACACTCTCTCTCTCTAAAAATAAATTTAAGTAATCTCTACACCCAACACGGGGCTTGAACTCAATCCCGAGATCTAGTCACATGCTCTACCGACTAAAGCCAGCCAGGCGCCCCGGCTCATCCATTTCTTTCCCTAGTTGGCACGGGGCAGAAAAGGTGTATTTCCCCAACAACATGCCCACATACTGCTTGCTACGTGACCACCTCCAAATACTCCATAGAACAAATGTGTCAGACAGCAGCACTGAATTTACGGCTCGGGACTGTGTGCCTGTTAACTTGAGACAGAATTAAAATCCAGAGAATGGCATCTCTAAAGCCAACAGCCTGAAATAACTGGCCCAGATTTTTCTGCTTACTGTTTCTGGGCTGACAAAGCTCTACAGAAGGAACAGAACTCAGGAGGAAAACCCAAAGGGGGAGCAGCTGCACGTGGACACCCAAGCACGACAGCCCTGCACAAGGCGAACTGGCCTGGGGGACGTTGAAGCACCCGCGGGCACACGTGACGAGGAGCGAGGAGGCGCATCCCCCGCTTTCTGCTGAATCTTCCCCCGCTCTCACTGCTTAGGGCAAGGGCACGGCCCAGGAGGCAGAGCTAAATGACCTCACGCGCAGGCAAGTAGGGTCTGGACTCACTTCTTAGCTTTGGCCACCGCTTCAATGAAAACCTCCTTGTATTTCTGGACTTGCTGCCTTAGAACCACCCACTTGTCCTTCTTGCCTTCACAGATCAGCTTCAGGTCAGCTTCCAGCTCGGCCCGAAGGTCAGGCTTGGACATCTCATAGCCCATGGAGTCATAACCTGCAGGGAGAAGAGCAGTGTTCCGCGGGGCCCCACGCGGCTCCCCCGGGGGCTTCAGCCGCCTGGCTCTGCAACCACCCACCTCAAACTCCTCCTGCTTACCTTCCACGAGCCCCATGCCCAGATGCCCTGGGAGGAACCGCTTGTCTGCCGTGAGCCCGACGTACATCCGGGCTTTGATTGTCTCGATGTGCTCCGCGTGGGTGGCATCGGTCCCTGAAAGCCACTTCCGTTACTCAGCGTGATGCAGACACCCCCCTCCCCGCTGTCCCACAGGCACCTTCCTCTGCCTGGACTCCTCATTCTCGGTAAGACACCTCCACTTGCATCAGGCCCACGCCAGCTCTGAGACACCTCTAAGTCTTTCTCCTCCGCTCCATGTGGCAAAGCCACGGCTGGAACCCACATCACGTCCTCGGCATCAGGACAATGTGCTCAGTCTCCACCTTTCTGGTCGCATCCTCCACCCAACCCATTTCTTATGCTGTGGCCAAAGGGATCTTTGCAAATGGAGCTCTGTCATCAAGGAGATGCAACTCAAAAGCACAAAGAAACACCACACTTCACACCCACTTGGTGTGAAGCGTCACCGAAAAGCACAGAGAACAAATGTTGGTGAGAACTCGGAGAAACCTGAACCCTCACACGTGGCCGGTGGGACGCGAAATGGGGCAGCCGCCGTGGAGGTCGGTCCAGAGGTTCCTCAGAAGGTAAACACAAGAGCGACCATCAGACCCGGCAATTCTACTCCTACGTATCTACGCAGGGGAACCGCAAACCCGTCCACACACAAACCTATGCACAAATGTGCGCTGCGACATTATTCACAATTGCCCCAAACCAGAAATGCCCTGAATTCCACCAACGGATGAATGGATAAACTGTGGTCTCTGCACACAGTGGAACAGTACAGGGAACGGAAAGGAAGCAAGTACTGATTCGCGCTACAATGTGGACGAGCCGTGAGAACTCGCGAAGTGAAAGAAGACAGTTACAAAAGGCCACTCGCTTTATCATTCTACGTATACAAACTGTGTAAAACATGCAAATCTACTGAGTCAGAAAGATGAGTGCTTGCCCAGGGCTGGAGGGATGGAGGGGAGGGGGAATGGGGTGAGACTGCTAAGGGGTATGGCATTGCTTTCGGAGGCGATGAAAACGTTCTAGAATTAAGTAAGGTGATACTTTCCTGATTTTGTGACTAAACTGAGTATCTTAAATCAGTATGTGAATTATGTCTCAACAACGCCGCTAACCTTTTTAAGAAATGCAGCTCTCTTTGCTCCTTTCCTCAGAAATCGTAAATGGCTCTCTGCGAGCCACAGGCCCACACCCAAGCCCCTCAGGCCAGCGTACCAAGCCCTGCAGTTGGGCTCCAATCATCTTTCCAGCCTCACCTTCCGTGACCACCCCGTCTGCTCCCCGCCACAGGGCCATGTGCTCTCCGGGCCCTTTGTGCTCCCTCACGCTCTGCCTGGGCCGGGCTTGCTTCACTCCCCGGGAACTCTTACTGTAAGGTTTTACGGTCCCTGCCCGATCTCTGCAGAGCCAACAGGCTGTGTTTGTGTGTTGCTTTGATTTGTTTCTCCTGCTAGACGAGCCCTCGATGGGCACGGGATGCCTAGGCCTTATTCCTCACTGTGTCCCCGGGGCCAAGACCAAGGTCTGGCTCTCATGAGCGTCACATTTGTAATGAGTACATCCTGAGCGGTACACGAACTCTAATTTGACTTAAGCCGA
The DNA here is from genome assembly GCF_002201575.2 of Neomonachus schauinslandi. Taxonomy (NCBI): domain Eukaryota; kingdom Metazoa; phylum Chordata; class Mammalia; order Carnivora; family Phocidae; genus Neomonachus; species Neomonachus schauinslandi. Next base: position 11,178,338 of record NC_058417.1, on the reverse strand, counting down.
CAGGCTTTCTGGATAGCATGACAACGGCCAGTGGACTCCAAGAGGGGCCCTTCTTCCGAAGTCACAGAACTACAAAAGCCACTGGGTAGTGAGGTGGCCGTCCGTGCCCCACGGGGAACGGCCTGCTGCCGGAACACACCCAGGGAGCTCTACTTCTCCTTCCTGCCACTTCTCTCTCCATCACGCCGCTGCCCTTCTGAACTGGGTTTGCCAGAGACGATCCTCAGAGTCATGATGAAACGGACGAGGGGGCAGCAGACCTGCCTGTCAACCCGTGGCCACGGAACCTATTGGGAAAACCAATTCTGGCCTAATTTCTTGTTTAACCTCATTTCGATTCCTAAACAATTAGGGGAAACGCTGTAACGAAAACTCCGAGCACGGCCAGCTGTGGCTACCTGCAGGGTGACCAACCCAGACGCTGCCGGGGCCTGGCATGGAACGACTGGTGAGCGAAGCCAAGTGAGAAGAGGCAGCTGCCTTCCCAGTTCAACCAACTCCTTCCACCTGGGAGGGAAGGCTTGGGCTGCCAGACCTCCCGACACTTCTCAAGACGAAGACACAGACGTTTATGTGGAATCTCTCAACTTTTGAATGTTGGTACCTTATTCAAGATAAAAACAAACCCCTGTGTGGGCCAAAAATCCTGAGTCCATGGCCAGGACCTGGCCAGGGTGCTCCCAGCCCAGACCCCCCCCGCCCCGAGTTCTGGGACATATCCATGTCCTGATCCAGCTGGGGTGGAGCAGAGGTTAAGAGCCTAAGTGTGGACTTATTCAGACCAAGGTTTTAATAACTCGCACAATAGAGCACCTGGGTGGCTCAGTGGGTTCAGTTTGGCTCAGGTCGTGATCTCTGGGTCACAGCATAGAGCCCCGCGTGGGGCTCCGTGCTGAGTGGAGTCTGCTTGGGATTCTCTCCCTCTGCCCCCTGCCCCCCCCCCCCTCTCTAAAATACATAAAATAAATCTTAAAAAAACAAACCAAAAAAACAAAAAACCTCGCACACCTCGTGGCCTCAGGCATGTTCTGAACTTCTCTATGCCTCCCTTCAGCTATAAAGGGGATCAAGAAGAGGACACCCACGGCAGAGCTGTCACGAAGACCAGAAGACGTACAAGAGCTGCTGGTTACCACGACGACAGGCTACTGACCAATGCCGTGCTTTTCCATGAGGGCGATGAGGTCGGCTTCGGTGAGCAGCTGGGGTGGGCTGGTCTCCCCGTCCACCATCTCCACAGTGCTGGGCTGGAAGCAGGCGCCTCTCTCGTAGACAGGGAGGGTCTACAGGGAGGAGCAGAAGCATCGGTCCGATCACTCCACGCGGCACTGAGGCAAAAGACAACTGCCATTTTGAAGCGCTTGGCCCTGTTCCGTCGGACGGCATGAGGGTCGGGAACACGACGGTCTTCCCCTCTCCCCGAGGCTCACGGAGAACGTGAACTCTGACCTCTGACTGGGCCTGCACTTTATTACCTTGTCACTCCAGTGGTCATATGGGTACACGTCCAGATAGTTTCGGGCCAAAATCATGAGGCCGTGGGCCACGAAGCGTTCCTGCGCAATGTCGATCTCCACGGTGGTCTCCTGTCCCTGAGCATCCTGGGAGCAGCAAGCCAGGAAATGCCGCACGATGAACTCGTACAGTCGCTGCTCATCTCCCTAGGAAGACAAGAGAAGAGTCTGCAACTCCCTGCAGAATATTACCGCCCAAGGACCGCAGCCTCACCGGAAGTCTGACCTGGTTTAGGCCACCTTTCAGCCTCGAGTTCTGCACAGAAGAGGGCACGTGGCTCCTGTAGGTTCTGCACCCGCACGGAGTGCCAGGCAAACATGCCCGATGTTTTCTGACATAAACCCAGCCGAAGGAGAAAACGAGTAAAAGCGTAACAGCTAACAAGAGACCCCTTGTGTACAAGACACGGAAAGCTGTAGCCAGCAGCCCCGGCTCCCAGGGTTTGCAGTGATTTTCTACCAGGTAAGTAATCAAGGGTCTAGTGAGCCTCGATCTGTCAAAAGCCCCTAAGACACTCATACTCACGGCCAGTAATTCTCCTTCTAAGAACGGATCCCAAGGAAATAATGGGAGGTCCACACAGACACAAACGTTAACTGTCATCACGTCTCAGAAAGTTGGGGGCAATTTATTCTTTTTTTTTTATTTTTAAAGATTTTATTTATTTATTCATGAGAGACAGAGAGAGAGAGAGAGAGAAGCAGAGGGAGAAGCGGGCTCCCTGCTCCTTGGGAGCCCGCTTCTCCCTCTTCCACTCCCCCTGCTTGTGTTCCCTCTCTCGCTGTGTCTCTCTCTGTCAAATAAATAAATAAAAAATCTTTAAAAAAAAAAAAACACATTTGGTAAAATAAATTATGGTATATCTATGCAATCATTAAGTGTCGTACTTGAAAATATTTCAGCATATGGGGAAACGGCAAATGTTTCTTCCTTATAATCTTCTGAATTTCCTAAACTGTCTAAAACGAACACATATCACATTTAAAGCCAGAGAAGAACGTTATGTGTTAATAAAAGAAGGAAACAAAGACCAGACCGGATTTAGCTTTGCAATAAGCCTGCAAACAAGCCCAACCAGCTTGGCCTCATGGAGTGCATCCCCCAGCTGAGGAAGGGCGGGAGCAGGTGAGATGCCTGAGCTTTCTCAGGGCTGCCTCAAAGCCCTGCCGCCCCTGGACCCGCGACAGGAGGCCAGTGTCAGGGAGTCACCGCCTCAGGACGGCAATGGAACCCGGTCCAGTCTGGGGAGGCCCCATGGGGGCTGTGCAAAGGCACAGGGAAGGTGAACTGCCCAGCCAGGTGTGGAGGGTCTGACAGAGCGGGAAGTGGGGCTGCACAGAGTAGACCCAACCTGGGGGGCGGGAGGGGGCTCATGGAAGCCAAGCAGGATGGTGAAGCAAGAGAATTTTGACACTGACATCTCTTTGCTAAAATGTAAGAGCTATTTCAAAATCACTTAGTTCCTAAAGTAAGAGCCTGCAGAGTACAATCAAGTGCTACTGACCCCTCGCTTCCCCATGGGTTCCAGGAGGCGGGGTTAGGAAAACCGACCTGCAAACTGTCGGTGTATTTGGTGGGGTGGATGGGAGGGTGAGCTTGGTCAGACTTGTTCCCGTTGCGTGGAGTGGGGCCACCCCGCTCTAGAATGCTCTGGGCGAAGGCCCCCCAGCGTGGATCCAGGGTCTGCTGCTCCACCAGCACGGTCAGGTTCAAGTCTTTGGGGAAGATGTTTGTTTCAGTACGAGGATAGCTGATGTACCTAGAACAAAGACAAACAAAGAGAAAAAGAAATTGCTTTTTTAAAAATTTATTTATTTATTTATTTGAGAGAGAGAATGAGATAGAGAGAGAGAGCATGAGAGGGGGGAGGGTCAGAGGGAGAAGCAGACTCCCTGCTGAGCAGGGAGCCCGATGCAGGACTCGATCCCGGGACTCCAGGATCATGACCTGAGCCGAAGGCAGTCTCTTAACCAACTGAGCCACCCAGGCGCCCAAGAAATTGCTTTAATTGCTGTAGAAACAGCTGAATTAGACTGGAAACCCCCGGAGACACCTGTCCTGCCCCATCTGCCTTAGCGGGCTCAACGGAAGGCAACCTAGTTTCCCTCTGCTGAGGAAGGTTCTCACATGGGACCCACAATGGGGTGAGCAACAGCAGGCTCGCTGGCTGAGATGCTCCGAGAAGCCAGAGCGTAAGTGAGGGGGCAGCACGGGGCGGGACACACTCCCGCTAGGCCTGCCAGCACCTGTGTGGCCGGGGACACAGCCCCGGCCCGATCCCTCGTCGCTCTGCCAGTGACCCCCCACAGCCTTGACAGTGGCAATGGAGCCTGCTTCTACGACTTCGCTTCAAGCACAGAAAGAATAATGCTGGGGGGCACCTGGGTGGCTCCATCAGTTACGCATCTGCCTTAGGCTCAGGTCATGATCTCAGGGCCCTGGGATCAAGTTCCAGGTTGGGCTCCCCGCTCAGCAGGGAATCTGCTTTTCCCTCTGCCTCTCCACTCAGCCCTCTCTCTCTCAAATAAGTAAATAAAATGTTGAAAAAAAATTAAAAAATAAATGTTTAAAAAAAAAACAAAGAAAGAATAATGCTGCCTAATAAACCATAATGTGGACCCTCCATGTAATTTAACATTTTTTTATTGGCCACTTAAACAGCATTAATGAGATAATTTACATTCTTGTTTCCATACAAGTCTTCAAAACCCAGTGCATATTTTACACTTACAGCACATCCCAAATTTCAAGTGTTCAACAGTCCCCTGTGGTGAGTGGCTGCCACACTGGTTGCGAGGACCACACTGTCCCTGGATGGTTTACGATGGCAAACGACTCCCAAAGGTGCTGTGTGCCACCTGCCAAGGCCCTGGGGGCAGCTGCTAAGAGGTCAACAGTGGGATGGGAATTCACTCTATGGGCTCTTATTTTAGGAAGTGATTTTGAAATGCCTTTTCCATATCAGAAAAGTGAGCGTCGGGGTGCCTGGGTGGCTCACTCGTTGAGTGTCTGCCTTCAAGTTGGGTCATGATCCCAGGGTCCTGGGATCGAGCCCCACATCGGGCTCCCTGCTTGGCGAGAAGCCTTCTTCTCCCTCTCCCACTCCCCCTGCTTGTGTTCCCTCTCTCTCTGTGTCTCTGTCAAATAAATAAATAAAAGCTTAAAAAAAGAAAAGAAAAGTAAGTGTCAAAATTCTTTTACTTCAGAGTTCAGGTGATGTCTAGACAGTCTGTATTTTCCCATAAGCTCTAAAATGTTTTACCCTGGGGCCTCTGGCTGGCTCAGTGGGTGACTGTGTGACTCTTGATCTTGGGGTTGTGAGTTCGAGCCCCATGTTGGGCGTAGAGATTCCTTAAAAATAAAATCCTTTAAAAAAATAAAATGGGGCGCCTGGTGGCTCAGTCAGTTAAGTGTCTGACTCTTGATTTTGGCTCAGATCATCATCTCAGGGGTGTGAGATTGAGCCCCGCGTTGGGCTCTATGCTGAGTGTGAAGCCTGCTTAAGATTCCCGCTCTCCGGGGCGCCTGGGTGGCTCAGTTGGTTAAGCGACTGCCTTCAGCTCAGGTCATGATCCTGGAGTCTCAGGATCGAATCCCACATCGGGCTCCCTGCTTGGCGGGGAGTCTGCTTCTCCCTCTGACCCTCCCCGCTCTCATGCTCTCTCTCTCTCTCATTCTCTCTAATAAATAAATAAATAAAACCTTAAAAAAAAAAAAAGATTCTCGCTCTCCTGGGGCGCCTGGGTGGCTCAGTCGTTAAGTGTCTGCCTTCGGCTCAGGTCATGATCCCAGGGTCCTGGGATCAAGCCCCACACCGGACTCCCTGCTCTTTGAGAAGCCTGCTTCTCCCTCTCCCACTCCCTTTGCCTGTGTTCCCTCTCTTGCTATGTCTCTCTCTGTCAAATAAATAAATAAAATCTTAAAAAAAAAAAAAGATTCTCGCTCTCCCTCTGCGCCCCCCTCTCTAAAAATAAATAAAATAAAGTATTTCACCCTGACAAAGATGCACTGAATTCTATTCCCAAATGTGGAATATTTACCCTTGAGTGTAGAGCTTTTCGGCAATCCTCATGGTTTCTTTAGCATTTATTCTCAACTTTCGAGAAGCCAGCTTCTCAAGCTCCTGTTAAACGTGTCACAGGCAAGTTAGGGCGTAGTGCAGGAGTCAGAGGGCACAGCACGGCCACACAACTCATCTTCACAAATGTCTGGCCCCTGTCACTCCAGCTGCTGTCACACAGAGGGGGAAAGACTGTGCTGAGGAAAGCTTTCTGGGCCTGCCGGGCAGGGATGGGGTAGACCTGATGGGCAGAAGCAAGAATCACCCAGGGAGGCAACAGACTCCCAGGCCCTGAGCACTGGGGTTTTTCTGACAGAAGAGGGCTGGGATAGAGGCCAGAAATCAGCATTTTTCAACAAGCCAGCTAATACACAGATTCTAATACAGGCAGTCTGGGAACCGCACTTTGGGAACACCACCCGGGCCCTAGTAACTTCTCCTGGATGACGAATACCATTCTTCAAGAACTCCTGGGAGATAATTGGCTGTCCTTCCCCTTGGTGACATTCCACCAATGCTGATGGCTGTATGTGAAAGCATACTTAACCAGTGAGGAATAATACACTTATGTCTGTTATAGGAAATCAATCCATAACTCTCCCCTTGTCAATCCAACCACACACACACACACACACCATGCCACACCACAGATAAAGAATACACTGCCCACCAGTCCCTGCATGTTTCTCTTAGCCTGCTTGCTCTGTATGTTCAATCTCTAGGGTGAATCCCGACAGAAACTATACTCTGAATTTTCCTGCAAAGTGGTCTTTGGGAAGGGGCACCCCCCCCCCAAGGTAGTTAACTCCAAGTTATGTTCAACGGGGGTGGCTCTTCCTGGGTCTAAAAATTTGAAAAACTCTGTTCCCTTTAAAGTAGGCTATTAATGCAGATCTTTAAAATGATGTGTATACAAATTATGCAGAAACGTTAAAAAAAATGCTTGGGCGGAAAACAACCTATTCCAATTACAACAATGTAAAATACACGCGTATGAAAAAAATAGGAAGACACTCCGATTATATCAGAGATTGCGTAAGGCTGGCAAGGTGAGGGGTGATGTGTCTTCCTCTTTGTGCTTCCCAAACCCCACACAAAGCAGCTATACTGCATTTATTAACTTACAAACAAACAAAAAAACCAAACCCCAGCATTAGAAGACTAAGCAGGCCCTGTTTTGGGGCTTTTTTCTTCCCAAGCACTTTCCTACATGGCCCCTTAAAGGGTGATGTTTCCTGCCACTGGGCCACTATTTGCTGCAGAAGCCGGGTCCCCACCACGGGAAGTCAGCGCTCCTGAGCACCTGGCACACTCTTCTGGAACATACCACAGTGTCCAACGCTTGAGGCCTCCACTTGCTCTTTGCCTTAGACCTGACCTCCACCACGGTTGCCCTGGGATCCTAGAAAGCCAGAAAAAGCAGAGGCCATAGTAACCTGTTGGTGCACCTTCTCCAACATTCCTGCGGCAGCCTCAGCTCACCATTCTGGACGACACCACCAGCAGAGGTCCCTGCTCCGGCCGGGAGAGGACCTCGAGTGAGGTCGGCTTGTAGCCCACAGTGTGGTGGAGACATCACCACCTTCCCGCTCAAACCAAGGGGCAACTTCATAAGCCCTCACAACAGCCTGTGCATCTCTGAAGAACCGTTTCCTATCTATACGTGTGGTGTACATTTTTCTTTTTTTAAATTCAGGATAATACCAAGTCAGAAATAGGAGAAATTATACACTACAAGCTGGAGAACTCAATCTTAAGACTGACTTCACACTTTTTCTTTTCTTTTTTTGAGACAGAGAGCAGGGTAGGGAGGGGCAGAGGGAGACAGAGAGAATCTTAAGCAGGCTCCATGTCCAGCGTGGACCCCAACGTGGGGCTCGATCTCACAACCCTGAGATCATGACCTGAGCTGAAATCAAGAGCCGGATGCTTAACCGACTGAGCCTCCCAGGCGCCCTGCCCAACTTCAAACTTTTAAGAGACTATAAATGGACAAAGAACTCAGTCTAACTGATTTGTTGATGAGGACATTTGTATTTCAAAATCCACATTTCTCTCCGCAAATGGGAGTTGGCTCCAGGTGCTCTTTACAAGGAACGCAAAAATATCCAACTTGCCAGGCGTTCCTGCACCACATTCTAGCGAAGTAGAAAAAGGACAGCTCTCTCTTATTAACAGATAAATGTGCAGTGTCACAGACATGCCAGTGGTTGCGTGACCTCTAGGGTCAAAGGGTGGAGCAGTGGGGAGAGTGACTCCTGGGAGGCAGTGTGGTCTGCAGAAGGGGCTGGATAGTCACATACACGGGGATCCAGCCATGCTCTGCTCCTCATTAGCTCCAGAGAGTCTGTGCACAGGTTACTTAACTTCCTCCCACATCGCCTGTAAGGTGGGGACAGCATCACCACCCTCATGGCACCAGGAGGACTGACTAAAATCATGTAAGACTGTCTGGCACTGTAGCAGCTGCTCACAAGTTACCATCCCCCTTCCCAAATCACTAATAAACCTGCCTGGGGCCTTCGGCCAGGGGCACACATGACCCATCGAAGTAGAGATCTCTGCGCTTTCCTTGAGCACCACTGTGTGGACGATCGGTCCGAGGGCCGCAACTCGGCCACTGACCGGCCCAGGGCCCCTGATGTGCTGCGCTCTCCTGATCCGTGCTTCCCCCAGGCTCTCCTGTGGCTGGCTGCCTCCTGCTAATCACCCTGACCTTCACTCAGAGGTCACCATGAGAGGCCTTCCCTGACCACCCCATCTAGAACATTCCCGCTCCCTGCCCCCAAGGCAGGTTTCTGTTCCTTTACCCTTTTACTTCCTGGCATCAGTCCCCGTATGAAATTCACTTGTTCATTTGTGACTTTCTTCTCTCTAGATCTCCTCATCCGACCAGTGGAAGAGGAGGCTGGACCAGATACTGTCTAAACTCCTTCCAGCTCTAGAAGGCTACTGTTCTAGACTGCTCTAGAAGATCCCGAGTTATCTCCGGTGACAGCATTCTGCTGCAGGGAGAGACTGAAGCTATACAGTTCTTACAGTTTCTGACTTCATCTAAAAGGTCTACAGACCCTTTACTTTCAGATTGTTGAGCGTTGTTTTCATGGAGTTCCGGTCTTATTGGTTCCCCAAAAATGATACTGAGATGCAAGTGGAAAGCTATGGTTCAGAAGGAAAATGGAGTAGGATCACCTCCCCTAAGAGAAGGACTGGCTTGGGAACCTACAGAACGGTTTTCCCAGATCATTAGAATTCCAAATATTTCTTACCTCCATGCACAGCTGGTAGAGGACAAGACAAGCCGTGTGGTTAAAGAGACGATGCCTTTTCCAGTTGAAATCCACGACTCCATCTTTGTGGTCATGAGTTACTGTATTGGGGACAAACGGGAAGGCCGTGACTCACAGAAGCCATATGATAGGACAGAGAGGAGAAAGTACATTGCAGTGGAAGTCCAAAGGGATACGAAACATTGCTTTGGGAATATTTTGGGTCCCTAAGAAAACTAAGTGGATCCTGAACCTTGTACGGGGTGGGAGGAAGGACGGCAAGGCTGAAAAAGTTAATTAGTGCCATTTACGCTCCTGGTTCTTCCCGGGCCCTTGGGCTCCACACCATAAACAACTCCCCCAGCCTTACCTTTAATTTTGTGGAAGGTTTCTGGCACAAAAGCCTGAATGGCTTTGAACCTCTCCACCACGAACCCCAGGGTCGGGAACTGGCAGCTGCCGTAACTGATCAGCTGCTCTGCCAACACTTCTGGAAAAATCTTCTGAAGCCTCAGGGTTTGGAACCTAGTGAAGGCAGCTCCTAGAAAGTGAGGGAGGAAGGAAGAAGGAAGGAGAAAGTGGTGGACTGTAAGATCAAAGCTGGCTGCACGTACTTACACACGAACGTCATTCTCAGTTCTGTAACCCAACACCCAGTGTGCCACGTGGGCGCCCAGGAGTTCACCGGTGGCTCACCAATCCTCAGGTCCAGCTCCTGCCTCACGTCCACGGCATCGCTCACTCTCTGATCGGGCTCGGTCAGGTTTTCACAGGCCGCCCGGACGGCTCGGGGGGTGATCTCAGAGAAACGGGCTCTCAGCACCGGGAGACTGGGCTTCACTGTGCAAGAATCACCAAGGTCAAAGTCAAATCACATTGCCGTCCCAGCATAAAGGGCCCATTTTTCTTAAACCACCCTGAATGGAAGGAAAACCATCTCAAGACGCTGTGAGGCACCCAATTTTCTGATTAGGTTAAATAAACAGCATGCCTAGCCACCTAAGAGGAAAACTTCACTATAACTGCTAAATTTAGTGTTGTCAGAAATAACAGTGGTATGAGTTTTAGGGATTCAAGTGAATCTCAGCTATTCTCTTGGTGAGCCTCTCAAGATCCTAATCTCACTTGCTCTCTTAGACACTTACGGAAAATAAAAACGTTGTCAATGGAAAGATCCTACGGGGGAATTTTACGTCCTGGCATGGAAATAACACAGGACACGTACACTGTCCCTGAAAGTTAATGTGCTTAAATTCCCAGGAGTCACTACAGCTTTCAACACAAACACACTGTGGGAAAACGGAAGCCGTCCACTCTCTGAAGCCTGAGGATGGGCCACACACCACTTCCTCTAAGTTACCTGAAGTCATTAGCCCTGTTCGAGTCATTTAAATTATTTCAACAAGTACGTGTTAATATCCCGGCACTGTACAAAGAACACAGCAGACAAACACGACATTCTAGAATTATTCTTCGTACTGCACGTATGTCGTGTATACGTTCTCTTAGAAATATTCAATACGTAAAGAAAGAGGATATACAAAGTCCCTGCTCTTGAGGAGCTGGCCATGTACTTGGACCTAACACGTCACAAGCCCTAGGCTACACGGTCTGTGCCACTGGTTAACTCATTTAGTCCTTATGCAGCCCTAACAGCTGTGTCAGACTGGCCTGACTTTCCAGAAAGCTGAGGCTCCCGAGGGTTTAGTAACTTGCTCCAGGACACATAGCTGGGGAGAACTGATGGATCCAGGGGGGAGACTCTCTGGGGAGGAACGCAGCCACGGCCCGTCCGCACAGGGGAACTATCTACTTCTGTGGTCCCAAACTACGGAAACTCAGAAGCCACAGCACTTACCGGCCCTGCAAACGTGGATAATTTCAAACCCGATATTTTCACCTTCTCTATCACAGTCGGTCCAGATCACCAGGGCCTGGCACTGCCGAGTCTCTCGTTCCAGAGTTTTCTGAAATTCCCAGCGGGGAAAGAGCAGGGAGAGCACAAATGCAATCACTTAACACCTCTCCGCTAAAGAGATCTGACTGAAGACTAGTGATGTTCTTGGAATATGGCAACTTGGCGAGAAGGAGAGATCTGGGAAACTGCTCTTATCACCTCTAAGGATGCCAAGGCCACCAGTACAATCCTCCAGCTTAGAACCACAGACCTGTAAGTGAGCTTCTAGAAGCCGGAGGGTTTAATACAACTACCCTAGTCTGATGAAACCTGAAACTCAGTTCTAACACATACTTGTAACTCTCATGGCTCTGTTAATGAACTGGTCCAAAAAAAAAAAAAAAAAAAAAAAAAAAATCCCTAAATTGAGTTTTGCCCCCAAGAAGGCTTCCCAGTTAGCAGTGAACTAATTATAGGTGCCCTGACTGCTTGAGAACTCGTAACTTGCTGTCAAATGACCCTTTACACTTTGTCGTCTCTCCATGTTAATTAGGGCTGAATCTAGGATTAATAACTTAACAATATTATCCCTAGGATTTAAACAACCCCTACTTACAAAAAAGCTTACTTTAGTTCCTTGGCTACTTAGTTTAAATGGCCTCCTTTATATGATGAGTGGGAGTAATTTTTAAAAGCATGGTACTGGGACGCCTGGGTGGCTCAGTCGGTTGAGTGTCCGACCTTTGGTTCAGGTTGTGATCTCAGGGTTGTGGAATCAAGCCCTGAGCTGGGCTCCACGCTTATCGTGGAGTCTGCTTGGAATTCTCTGTCTTCCTCTACCTCTACCCCTCCCCCCACTCACATTCTCTCTCTCTCTCTAAGAGAAATAAAATCTTTAAAAAGTATGTTAAAAAATAAATAAAATCATGGTACTAAGTGTGGTGGGAAACTTGATCTCTAAATTCTAATGCATTCAGAACACAGGAATCACAGTTCAATTATTTTGTACTTGGAAGCTGCTCAACTCCAGTGCCACATGTCTTCTAAAACATCCTACCTTGATGTCTACAAAATTCTCTGGGCAGTACTTTTCAATTTCTGCTTCAAAGAGGACAAGGGGATTGCAGCTCTGCCTAGAAAAGAAATGAAAACACAACATATCCAACCTCAGCACAGGATGGAAAGTCCCCCATTTTAATGAGAAAAAATTGCTCCAGTGATGGATCCCCAACAGAAAAAGTCCCACATGAAAACGCCAGAGAATTAAAAGCAAGGCTACGACCCTCTGTACAAAGCCCTTCCTGCTTTCTGTGACAACAGGAGCGGCCAAGAAGAAATTCTGGGACTCTTTCATTCATGTCTGCAACAGGATAAATGTAACCCAAGGACTACGTGAAATAGGTCTGGCTATTTTAAGGGAAATACCCTTCAGAGGGGTTGTTTATTCTAAACGTAGGGCAAAAATTCACAATGGTTCAGTTGATCTTAGGTCACTGCTGTGGTCTCTATGGTTTTCGTCCCCTCAAAATGCACATGTTGGAATCCTAACACCAATGTGATGGGGTTAGAAGGGAGAGACTCTCACAGGTGATTCTGTCACAAGGGTGGTGCTACCTCATGAACGGGATTTATAAAATCCCATTCTTATAAAAGAGGCCTCACAGAGCTCCCTAAGTCCTGCCACAAGGTGAGGACGCAGTGAGAGGTCAGCAGAGTACAACGGGGAAGAGAGCTCTTCACCTGACCGTGTTGGCACCCTGATCTCCTACTTCCAGCAGCCAGAACTGGGAGAAATAAATTTCTGTCGTTCATGAGCCCCTCGAGTTGATGACATTTTGTTACAGCAGCCCGAATGGACTCAGACAGTCGCCTGAGTATTGTAAGCTCCACAGTGAGATCAACATGCCTCAAAATTCCTGTAGCATTTCACAACTTACTGTAATAATCAGAAAGTTCTTCCCCCAGGAATTGTACTGACCATTTGCGAAACTGCATCTGGAAATCATGGGCCAGCAAATGTCCAGAAACTGAAGTCATTATCATGGTAACATTCTGAATGATAACAAAATTCACATTAGTCTTCTAGAAATTATATTTTGCCAGATCATCCAAATAAAAGGGAGAAACTTCTATTAAGGAAAAAAAAAAGGGGGGTTGCCAGGGGCTTGGGGGGAGGTGGGGAGGAATGAACAGATGGAACACAGAGGACTTTAGTGGCAGTGGGAATACTCCGCATGGTGTTAGAATGATGGATACATGTTATACTTTTGTCCAAACCCGTAGAACATACAATACCAAGAGGTAACCCTAATGTAAAGTATGGACTTTGGCTGCTTATGATGTGCCAGTGTAGGTTCGATTGTACAAATATATCACTCTGGTGAGTGATGTTGATCATGGGGTAGGGGTGGGGGTCGGCGGTGTGTATATGTGTGTTGGGGGGGGCAGGGGTTCTATAGGAAATCTCTCTACCGCCCTCTCAATTTTGCTCTAAAAACCGAAAATGGCTCTAAAAAAAAAGTCTGTAAAAAAAATAAAACCAAACCTAGTTGATCAGGAAGAAATGAACATAAATATGTCTCCTTGAAGCCAAATGCCATAATAATACAATCACCTTTCTGATTCTAGCACCATGATGCCTTTGATGGGATTTAAAGTTTCCTCAAACTCTTATGTATTTGCCTCTTTCTTGTTATAAAGAGATGGGACCACATTTAATTAAAAAGTGACTTCCTTATAAATGATAAAATGGTTGCCTGTCATCAGGGATCTTTAGGTCTTAACAATCATTATTCTTAAAAGATTGTGACTTATTCTACAGTGGCCAGGCTCATTCTTCTCGATCGAATAACTCAAGATGCAAGAAGTTTAGGGACGACCTCTAGTAAACAGCTGTTCTTTTTATAGCCATAACGAAAAACTACAGGAACGTACCCCAAAATGGCCCGTGGATCTAAAAGACACCTACCTGCCCATATAGATGATAATCAAATTCATAGATCTTGTTGAATTTTGAAAATCCTTCCCTCTATAACAAAACAAAAATACAACTGATCGATTACGTTGAAAACAAAGGATTCCTCAGCCTAAAGATGAAGCAGAACACTAGTAAACGATAATATTGAAAAGTAACAGTATTTCCTAAAGACAAAAACTAGGCTATATTACTAAGACCATTTATCAAGTGGCTCCTCGAAATAGTTACAAGCACACAATTGGTAGAGTCCATGGAGTTTTTATGCTGGAAGGTAACCTTGAGGTCGGCTAATATAACATCTTTTCATGGATGAGAATGGATGTGTCCAAGGTCACGTCACAAATTAAAGGCAGAAGAAGGATTAGGACATAATTCTCTTGACAATTTTCTCCTTCTTCCCCATATACTTTTACTACTTTCTGGCTGTACAATTGTACCTGTCAACTGTGAACACAGGCAAGTCGTTCACTTTTCTGAACATCAATTTATTTTTGAATAAATTTACCTCTGGGTTCTCCCCTGGCTCTAAAATCCAGCCCCAGTCAGAACTGGAACCCAGTCTATAAAGCAATTCCTTAGCTTGTAATCATGGATGAATAAGACCCTCTCTGAGTAGGTCCCACTTTTCTCCATAGGGACATTAAATGTAGTTACACATGTGAGTTTTGCACCAACGCTACACAGAAGACAAGAAAATGGCCAACTGGGAACTGGAGAAATGTTCAAGGGCCAAGAGAAGGGTCAGGGTCGAGAAGAGTCTTCCTCCGTCTCACAAAGACAATTTTTCTGAGTGGAATAGTAAATGAGGTTCTCTTTGAGGCATATGGATGATTTTTTTTAAAAAAAGATTTTATTTGAGAAAGAACAAATGAGCAGGGGAAGGGGCACAGGGAGAGAGAATCCTCAAGCAGACTCCCCACTGAGCGCAGAGCCAGACACAGGGCTCGATCTGAGGACCCCGAGATCACCACCCGAGCTGAAGGCAGACGCCCAACTGACTGAGCCACCCAGGTGCCCCCATAACGACAAATTTTAAGAGGGATTTTATTTTAGTATCTGATACTTAAGAGTTCACTGGTTGCCAATATCGCCAAGAAAAGAAATTCCTCTGTACAAACTCCACTTGCTAGTTAAGCCCTTCTAGTAATAGAGAATAGAAACTGTCTAATCAGTAGTTTCTGACTTTTTTTTATAAGAAGAAGCGTCAGCAACTTTTTTTTCGAGAAAATGGTTTCTGACTTTTTAAGAAAGCTCTGAAGCCTTCCCAAACAAACACTAATATGGACCCTGATATATAACAAGGCTGAAGTCGGCTTACTCAACCTCTCCCCAGCCCAGCCCCAAGTGACTCCTGAGGTGCACATTCACTCTCCCTTGGGTCTCTTGGGAACGCAGTCTGAAAACCACTGTTTTAGATATACTTTTCAAGATAAATAACTTGTCTGATAACATGCGTGTGACCCCACAACAGGGCTCTTCCAGGTGGTCTCCTCTGCCAGTGGTAGCCTCGAGGATGTGAAATGTTTTTCCTGACATTTCAAACTTGCCCCCCTACAAGTCCCATCTGAGGATGGCGCACAATTATGTACGATTCCCCATTTGCGTGAGGTGCTCAGGGAAAGTGGATGCTCCCAAATTACAGTAGTTCTGGAGTCTGGAGAAAGAAAAACAAAAACAAAAACAAAAACAACCTGGTAGACCAAGAATGTAGCTTTTGTGATCTCTTTTGCAGTGTTGTCACTCTATTAAAAAAACAAACAAAACAAGTTCCTTCTCTAAGCACTCTGTAGGAACTGTCACACGGCTGCTGCTCATGTATAACAGGATTCATTAAGATTTCTCTTTCTGAATATAAAAAATAAAACCATGAAAAAGCTGTACACACGTAGAAGGTTGTAGTTTTCAATGTGCTTCTGAATGCTATTGTAAATGGAACTGTTCTCTTAATTTTCTTTCCGATTGTTCATTGCTACTAATTTGTGTGCGTTGATCTTGTATCCTGCAACTTTGCCAAATTTATTAGCACTAATGGTCTTTCGTGACTTCTTTAGGATTTCTATTCTATAAGATCATGTTGTCTGCAAACAGACATATTTTTTTTAAAGATTTTATCTATTTGAGAGAAAGAGAGAGCACATGAGAAGGGAGGAGGGGCAGTGGGGAAGGGACAAGCAGACGCCCCGCGGAGCAGAGAGCCGATGTGGGACACCATCCCAGGACCGTGGCATCATGACCTGGGCTGAAGGCAGATGCTTAACCGACTGAGCCACCCAGGCGTCCTGCAGATAGACATATTTTTAATTCTTCTTTCCAATTTAGATTTATTTTTCTTGCCTAATTCCTTTAGCTAGAACTTCTAGTAATTTGGGATAGCAATGGGGAAAATAGGCAATCTTGTCTCGTTCCTGATCTCAGAGGGCAAGCTTTCAGTCTTTCACTCTCCAGCTAAAGTTAGTAATGGGATTTTCAAAAATGCCTTTTATCATGAAGGGGATTAAATTTTTATCAATTTCGTTTTCTGCATCAATTGAGATAAACAATGTAGGGTTTTTTGTTTTTTTTTTTTTAATTTTATTTATTTATTTGACAGAGAGAGACACAGCGAGAGAGGGAACACAAGCAGGGGGAGTGGGAGAGGGAGAAGCAGGCTTCCCGCGGAGCAGGGAGCCCGATGCGGGGCTCGATCCCAGGACCCTGGGACCATGACCTGAGCCGAAGGCAGACGCTTAACGACTGAGCCACCCAGGCGCCCCAACAATGTAGGTTTTAAGTGGGGGATTACTGGGGTCATATCTGTGTTTTATAAAGTCACTTTGGCAATGGAGAATTTCAAGAGTGAAAGGCTAGGGAGAAAGCTACTGGAGTTTTCCATGTGAGGGGTCAGAGGCCTGCACTCTACAACACATCAGCTCTTGCTCCCACTATCCAGGAGCTAGAAATGGAGGTCTAAGGACCTTGGGAATCTTTAAAGAAAAAAGGGCAGGGAACTTCTTCCCCATACTCTTAGAAATGGCCTCCAGAAAACCATTTCACGATCCACTTCAATTTGACAGATTTTCCTGAACAGTTCTTGCCGCCTCCGTGCCAACTCTTATACAAAATCTTTTACCTTCCCCTTCCTTTGCACCTCCAGTGTGTCTAGGACACATTCTCATCCCTTACTTGCCTGTTTCTTGGAGTCTGTACCAGTAGGAATAGGGCTGATGTTCGCTCTAATCCCAAACCCTAGGCAGTACTGCCCCATCAATATGCGTTCACAGACTGCAAAGTCAGTGCGGCTGCAGAACGCGGGGGATGCGACAGAGATGGGGAGAGCTTGTTAGCTGGGAATGCTCGGACAGAGCCTGACTACCAACTTACAGGACTTTGGTCAGTGGTTCCCAACAAATGAGTTTTCGAATCACAGGGACTAATGTTAAAATAAAGATTTCTCTGATCTCACCCCAGACCCACAGAACAGCCGGTGCCCCAGCTGGTTCCGATCATCAGACAAGTTTGGGAACCGCTGCTGTGGACGAGGAGGAGCCAAGGTTTTCAAGAACACGGGTGAAACGTCTCACTATACTTTTGCATGCCTATCTTTCGGGAAAGACAGGAAGCCAATGCAATGACCCAGAAGCGAGAGAAGTGGCCTCCGTGTGTATTCCCAGCGCGCGCCTCGCCGTCCCGCTGGGGGATCGGGACAGCTCCCTCACCCGCACAGCTGATCGGAAATACGCCTCCTTACCCGCCTCATGCGACCGTTGGACAGCAGGTCGGCGATCCCCTTGGCCGCGTCGTTTTTCTCGGCCACACAGAGAATTTTCCGCACGCCTCGGAAGGCCACCTCCATGGCAGCGCGGGACAAGGTGCGGGCTCCCGGCCGTTTCAGCCAGCGGAGCACGCAGCGGGCGACCGGGAAGATCATCCCTAGGCCCCGCGCCCGCAGCCGCCCCCCGCGTGCCCACGCATGTTGGAGAAGCCAGAGGTGAGGTCCACCTGGCCCCCGTCCTAAGGGAACTGGGGCCTCCGGGAGCCGCCAGCGCCACCTTCTGCGGTCCGTCACCTCCCCTCAGCCCGCCGGGCTTTGCACCCGCTGCCTCTGCCGGGAATCCCGCACCGCAGGCGTCCCGCTTCCGCCCGCCTTCTCCGGCTACATCCGCCCCGCCCGAGCGCCACATGACCGCGAACTACAACTCCCAGACCGCCCCGCGCTCCTGGACCCCTAGCACATTTCCGCTCCTCCGCCCCACTTCCTTCGCTTCCCGACAGTGGTTGGTAAGTCGATTCGTCTTTGGGAGAGGCCGCTGGACAGTTCTGCCTAAACCTGTCGCTAGCTCACAATTTTTCTGTCCCGCTCGGAAGTCTACGCGGACGCTTCCGGGTCACGCGGCGCAGACACCGAGAGTCATGTGACACCAAGATGGCGGCGCCGCGGTAGCTGGCTACGGGTTGTGGCGTCCGAGGAGCCGCGACGGTTTCTGTCCTCGGGCCGTGGGGGCGGCAACGCTTGACTGGCCCCTGCGGCGGCCCGTAGCCCCGCGTTAGGCACCGGTTCAGGGCTTGGCTGTTGCTGTCGCGGTGGGTTCGGGGGAGTGCCGGTGACCTCGCTGCAGGTGTCCTGCGCCGGACGCTCTCGCCGGAGGAGGAGGAGGAGGAAGAGGAGGACAACCGGCCTGCCGGCTTTTCTGGACCTGCGGAGTCCATGGGCTTCTGAGGGCTCTGGAGGAGCTATAGCTCTGAGGGGACTGTGGGAGTTCGAGTCTTCGAGAGTGTGAGGGGCAGCCTAGTACCCCTGAGGGCGCAAAGAAGACCGCAGGGACTTTGCTTCCTCTTCCAGAGGCCCTGCTTCCCTGCGTTGATTACCCCCTCATTCTTTCTCACTTCCTCTCAATGTTCTCTCCATATATCTGGAAATATGATCAGCGCCCCTGACGTGGTGGCCTTCACCAAAGAGGAGGAGTACGAGAAGGAGCCTTACAATGAGCCCGCCTTGCCCGAGGAGTACTCGGTGCCACTCTTCCCCTTCGCCAGCCAGGGAGCCAACCCATGGTCCAAACTGTCCGGGGCCAAGTTCTCTCGGGACTTCATCCTTATTTCCGAGTTCTCCGAGCAGGTGGGACCCCAACCCTTGTTGACCATCCCCAATGACATCAAAGTTTTTGGTACTTTCGATCTCAATTACTTCTCCTTGCGGATCATGTCTGTGGATTACCAGGCCTCCTTTGTGGGCCATCCGCCTGGTTCTGCCTACCCCAAGCTGAACTTTGTGGAGGACTCCAAGGTGGTGCTGGGAGACTCCAAGGAGGGAGCCTTTGCGTATGTGCACCACCTTACCCTGTACGACCTGGAGGCCCGGGGCTTTGTGAGGCCCTTTTGCATGGCTTATATCTCAGCGGACCAGCACAAAATCATGCAGCAGTTTCAGGAGCTCTCAGCTGAATTTTCCAAAGCTTCTGAGTGCTTGAAGACAGGCAACAGGAAGGCATTTGCGGGAGAACTTGAAAAAAAACTGAAAGACTTGGATTACACCAGGACAGTGCTGCACACGGAAACGGAGATCCAGAAGAAGGCCAATGACAAAGGCTTTTACTCATCTCAGGCAATTGAGAAAGCCAATGAACTGGCTAGTGTAGAGAAGTCCATCATTGAACATCAAGACCTGCTGAAGCAGATCCGCTCGTACCCTCATCGGAAGTTGAAGGGGTCTCCTTTGTGTTCTGGGGAGACGGAGCACACCCAGGATCAGGCCAGCCAGGCAGCCACTACCTCTAACCCTGATGAGTCTGCTGACACAGACCTTTACACCTGCAGACCTGCTTATACCCCGAAACTCATCAAAGCAAAGTCCACCAAGTGTTTTGACAAGAAGTTGAAGACCTTGGAAGAGCTCTGTGACACTGAGTATTTCACCCAGACCCTGGCTCAGCTCAGCCACATAGAGCACATGTTCAGAGGAGACCTGTGCTACCTCCTGACCAGCCAGATTGACAGAGCACTTCTAAAACAACAGCATATAACAAACTTCCTCTTTGAAGATTTTGTGGAGGTCGACGACAGGGTGGCAGAGAAACAAGAGAGCGCACCCCCTAGGCCCGTTCCAGGCAGGCCGCCTTCTAGGTCTCTGGAAGAATGTCCGATTCCTCAAGTGTTAGTTAGCGTTGGTTCCTACAAGTCCAGTGTGGAGTCTGTGCCGATCAAGATGGAGCAGGAACTTGGAGATGAGGAGTACAGGGAAGCGGAGGTGACAGAATCGAGCAGTTTTGACCCCCAGGAGAACTTGGACTACCTGGATATGGATATGAAAGGGAGCATCAGCAGTGGCGAAAGCATCGAGGTTCTGGGCACGGAGAAGTCCACCGCTGTGCTGCCTAAGTCTGACAGCCAGGCCAGCCTCACGGTGCCATTGAGCCCCCAGGTGGTCCGGAGCAAAGCGGTCAGCCACAGGACCATCAGCGAGGACAGTATTGAAGTCCTCAGCACCTGCCCCTCGGAGGCCCTCATCCCCGATGATTTTAAGGCCAGCTGCCCAAGTGCCATTAACGAAGAAGAATCATATGCAGATGATAGCGAGGGAGCCATCCACTTCCAGGCAAGCGTCAGCCCGCCGGAGCTGGGTGAAGCAGAGGAGGGCAGCTTAGAAACGCCCCCGTCACAAATAGACTCCTCCTGCTGCATTGGGAAGGAGAGTGACAGTCTGCGGGTGCCCCTCTCCCCTCCAGCCCACACCCCCTCGGAGCAGGACGGAGTAGTGAGCATCCCTCCACAGCGCTACAGGCAGAAGGACCAGGGGTTCCGTGTGGACTTTGCCGTGGAAAATGCCAGCCCTTCCCGAGACAACAGTCCCGAAGGCTTCCCTGCTGATGAGCTGGATCCAAACCGCCTGCTGGCAAGCCGGGATGTCAGTAAGACCAGCCTGGACAACTACTCGGACACTACCAGCAACATGAGCAGTGTAGCCTCCACCAGCTCAGACAGGACTCCCTCTTCTGCTCACCCCACCGGCCCCTCTTCCGAGAGGCATAAAAAGAGGGCTGGCCAGAACGCCTTAAAATTCATCCGTCAGTACCCCTTTGCCCACCCGGCCATCTACTCCTTGCTCAGCGGGAGGACTCTTGTGGTCCTAGGGGAGGATGAGGCCGTAGTGAGGAAGCTGGTGACAGCGCTGTCCATCTTTGTCCCCAGCCACAGCCATTTCGCCAAGCCGGTGAAGCACTGGGTCTCCTCTCCTTTGCATATCACGGATTTTCAGAAGTGGAAGCTTATCGGCCTGCAGAGGTAACTGGTTACCCGCGGTGGGGAAGGGCCCCATCCCGTTAGAGATGAGGCTTCAACGTACATCCCTCTGGGGGAGGTGCACCAGGTCGCGAGGTGGGCCCGGAATTGGGCGACCTGGCTTCCACACTGGGCCCTCAACACTAACCAGCTTACTCTGTAACTTTTGGCAGATCATTCCCTTTCTCTGGCCTTCTGTTTCCTCGTCCCTCGCGTGAGGGGTTGCCGTTCCGAGGTGGTTGCCAACCCTGGTCTGCGATCTGCCGTGTCAGAATTATTTAGGAGAGTTTTTTTTAGATCATGGAGTTCCGGGTCCCACCCCCCCCAGAGATTCTGGTTCACTTGGTCTGGGGTGACACCTGGAGTTTATCTGGTGTCCAGCAAGGTTTGGGGAACAACCGAACTTGGAGATCTCAGGTTCTCGCTGATTCTCAAATTCACACTATGGTGTAAATGACTGAAGAGACATCGCCTTCTGAGAAAGGGCCGTGGTAGTCTCAGAAGGTGGCAGCCCTCACTGGTGACAGGGACATCAGGGGCTCCAGTGGCTTTCACTCCACTGTCCTATTTGCCTTAGGAGGCTGTGTTTTTTCCCCCTAGAAGTCTGTGTTCATAAGGAAACGGAAGAGCCAGTTCCTCCTTTCTCTGTTTGATTGCTTTCTATCTCATTTTCCCACAATACTTGTGTTGCAGTAGACTCCTTTTCTTTTTTCCAAATACTGCTTGGCATGTTGTCGGGCCCAAGAGTCTCTTTCCCTAGGGGTACGCACGGGGTTCAGCTTCCTCGTTTCCTTCTCTGCACCCCGCTTGGCACATCTGTAAAACAGAGGTGCTGACACAGCCAGTCTGTGCTTCCCGTGCCGCATGGGAAGAGAGAACACTGCAATCAGGAACTGTTCGTTCCAATTTTCCGACTCTCCTTTTGCATCGGTCCCTAGTATCAGTGAGGTCCCCGCCACCCGAGTCGCCTGGCGTTTGCCCCTCTTGGAGAAGTCACGCGGCCCTCGCTCTAACCCTTGCTGCGTGTTCAAACTAAACAATAAATTAAAAGGGTAAAAAGGCTTTCCTCGGGGTCATGGTGGTGGCATTTAAGCAAGTGGCGTCTCCACGGCCTGCCTCGGCTCACTGGCCATGCTGGTGGGTGCTGGGGTGCCATCTGCAGGTGCCTGGGCAAGGCCACTGCCTTGGAAGAATTCATAGTTGAGGAGGGGAGACAGATGTCAGGGAGGAGAGTGTCAGCAGCGGGTGCATCGTGCGTTCTAAGAAAACAGGGGGGGCGACTGAGTGACGGGTGGGAAGCGAGGGAGAGGGGCACCTGGGGAAGGCTTGGGGTCTTTGGCTGAAGGCACCAGGAGGGCCAGCTTGCCAGTGTGGGGGAAGAGTGATGACATGGGGACTTGGTGTGACGTGGCCCAGACCCCTGGACCAGCCCCTTCCTCGGGCCGCACAGGAGACCACCGAGCGGAGCCCTTGCTTATGGCTGCAGAACCAGGCTCAGGAGTGAGAGGCTGCACTGGGCGCCCTTGCGGACTTTGTCCTTCCTCCCGGGATCCGGTCCCTCTGCTGATGCCAGCTCTGTGCTCGGGTGTAACCCGTCAGTCCCAGCAAGGCAAGGGCTTTTCAGAGATTGCTTTTGCCCCTGATCTTGGTGGAAGAATGGGTCCGTGCCCCTTGCAGACACATACCTCTTCTCCGAGTCACTCCCCTCGCCCCAACCCTTGACCTTTTTCCCTTTTTCTCCCTCAAAGATGGAAAATCTAAAACGCACATCAGTCTGTTGTCAGCTGGCTTATCCAGGACCAGGCTCAGGACAGTCTTGCCCTTCCCAAAGGTTTTCCCCAAAATTCCCTCCTTAGAATGTGCCAGGATGGCAAAAGAAGTTCATCTCTTACGCCAGCTCTGTCCCGTTGGGTACGTGGCTGGAGGGCTGCGTTGAGGATTCTGAGGCCTGGGCAGGGCTGCCTTGGGCAGCCTGCTGTGATCAGCTCATGGAGTCTGTGGCTTCAAGAGAGGGTAGCTGGTGGGCGGGCTCCCTGAAGTGGAGGAGTGAGGTGGTCTGAGTCCCTGGCCAGCCCTACCAGTATTCATCCACCGTGGGCACCTGAGCAAGTCGCTCCTCCACTCGAGGCTTTGTTCCCTCCTGAGAAAATGAGAGGGTTGGATCCCTGAATGATCATTTCCCAAATATTTACAGAGAGGACTGTGAAGTGCTAGCCACTCGGCCCACTGCCAGAATCAGAAGGCGAGTCAGCCGTGGTACGTCCCCGTGACAGGGCAAGCACGGTCTTCAAGGGCGGGGGGTCCCTCACGCCAGTCCCAGCTCTGTCACCACACTGTCAGCTTGACCTCTGAGGCCGTTCGCATCTGCAGATGGGGTTGCCAAGACCTGTCTCGTGAGAGCGGGTGTGAAAAGGCCCATTGCATCTGGTCTGTGTCTGATCAGTGTGAGTGCGTCTCTGGTAACCTAGCGGGGACGCATACACCGTCGAGGGAGGCAGGCCGAGGCAGCAGACGCTGAGTGCAGCCCTCACCAGCCCGGCTTTGGAGCCTTTAAGCATCTCTATGTGAAGGCGAGAGGCCCATCAGAAGTGACAGACGAGAGCATTGCAAACAGCCCCGAGTGGGGAAGTGTCTCCTGTTGCTCACGTTCTCAGACCTTCTGGGCGTGCACAGATGTTGGGTATTAGCAAGGTCTGCCTCCAGAGGTCCTGCTCTGGTGTGAGATACAGTGGGTGGGGGCTGGAGGCCTTGTTCCCTAGGGGCCGTGTCACCGCAGCGGGGACTGGATTTGCCCCAGCTCTCCCAAGGAAATCCTGGGAGGTGAGCAGCAGACACCATCTGAACGTGCCCTGAGATGAAGAGCCGTGGAGTCGTGGCCTGGGGTGGGTAGGGAGGGGCGCTGTGGGTGCTGTGACCTCAGGTCCTGATGCTTCCACTGTCGGCCGTGTGGATTTGGACCAGGCCTCTCCTCTCATTCATTCAGCAAGGCTTGTTGCACACGCCTGTGAGCAGGCTTCTGGGGCTGTGTGGAGCTGCAGGAAAGGGTCACATCTAGAAAGAACGTAACGCCGTGTGCTCGCCCTTTGAAGTGCTCAGAGCTGTGGGTATCAGTGGTGAGTCATCCCAGCAGGCAGAGCCAGTGTTGAAACTGGGAGGCAGGAGGAGGCCCATCTGAGGATCAGCATTAAAGAGTAGTAGTAGAAGAGGGGCCTTTGTGTGGCCGTGAACTTCCTTGCCCGGGGGGAGCTCCGCTCTAGAGGGGGTTGAGTCCGTGTGCTGGGTTAATCTGGAATCAGAACTGTGACCCAGGAGAGTCTCTCCCCAGTCAGGTGCTTCGACTCCAGCTAAAACCAGCTGAGATGATGAACTGTTTTTAAAGACTCTCACCCCCACAACTGCCAGTTTCATTAGCCCTTGATTTTTTTCCCCCTAAAGTAGGCCTTCTGCCTGGAGATGCTCGTGAGTTGGATCCATCACTTATGCGTATGAGATGGGCAGATAATCATGTTGGTTTCCCATTATTTTAAATCAAAATGAAGGATAAGTGTATTGCTACCAAGTCGCAGGAGCAAGCCCCGGACAGAGCTCAGTACCAATGGGAAGAAGTGCTAGTTGCAGGCGGGGGGGCGGTCAGAGGCCTTGGTTGAGTCCCGGCTCAACCACTCTAGCTGGCGGACCTTGCGTGAGCCACGGCCCCACTCTGGGCCTCAGTGTTCGCGTCCGCCCACAGCCTACCCCCGGCCTTGGGACGGACCGTAAGGAATCTAAGACAGGTGTGGGAGGTGAAGCGTGAGGCTCTCAGTGCCGCCGAGGACCAGAGGTGTGGGCTCGCCTCTTTCCATGCTGCCTCGCCCCCTGGTGAGGAGCGTTGTGGGGAAACACGTGGAGGAAGAGTTAGACGGAGCGGCATCTTCTGAAGAAGCGGTGCTCTGTAGGTGAGGGTAGGTGTGGGGTGCCAGAGCTCCCCGGGAATGGCCGGGCCTGAGGCAAGGTGTTCAGCACGACCGGTGGCTGGAGTGGAGCGGCAGGAGGACGGGGTGAGGCCTGGCTTTGCTGCCGCGCAGAACCTCGGGGGGCTGGATGTGCCCAGCTCGAGGACGCCTTTGGCTTATGGACTGGGCCCCTCCTGGGGTGGGGCTTGTGGGGCAAGGGTGCCTCGGGAGCTGCCTGAGCACATTGGTAGTGTGACTGAGGAGGCCCGTGTCCCCGAGAAGCCAGTGAGCCGCCTGTAGGTCCTGCTTCCTCATTGCCCACGTGATGGGGGCCACAGCCCACTGCGTGCCTCGTGGTCTTCAGGACGCACGGCCCATGTGGCTGTTTCCTCATCTCTGTGACCCTGCTCTTGTGTAGTCCCAGGTTCTCGGAGCCCACCTTTGTTGTAAGGTCCAGCTCCGAGGCTGTTCCTCCAGAACCTTCCTGGCCCCGGGCCTCCCCCTTTCACTCCAGGTCCTGTGTGCATGTCTTTTCTTCACAGCTGACCAGGCTCGTGCCTCACTCCCTCTTCCGCCCCCAGCTCACTGCCTGGCATATAGTAGATGCTGCTAACTGTACAAGGCCATGACACCACCCAGGAAGGAAAAAACATAACGAGATTGCCTTAGTCCCCCAAGTGCCTGTCAGTCCTCTGTACACAATACCTGAGGCCTAACCCAAGCTCTCAACTCCAGACGTGTGTCAGTCCGCGAAATCTCTGGTCAGCTAGACCTTTGCCAGACTGCAAGGCTGGCAGACTGGCTGCTCTGGGAAGACCGATCTAGAGGGTTTTAAGGCGCTGCTTACTAGGGCGGGTCACCCTGACCCCTTCCCTCGTTGAGCAAGCCCTCCGCTTGCCTCTGCTCCACGGGTGCCATCGTGGGCAGTGGGCCAGGAGGCCAGATCAGCTAGTGCCGGGCCCGCAGGAGCTCCGTGCGCTGGGAGAGACGGGGCATAGATGGCCGGCACCGCCCTGCTCGGTGCCAGGCTGATGGGACTGAGGCCCAGGCACTGTGCTAAACACGATCAGTTTGGTCTCTGCAGTGACTGCCTGAGGCAGGACCGGCTATCTCTGTCGGACAGAAGGGGCTCAGAAGGGTTAGGGCACTTGGCCGGGGTCACAAAGCAAAACAGTAGAGACGCAAAGGAGGGGATCACGGGCGGCCGGGTAAGGTTTGAGTTGGCATAGAAGCGAGTACAAATGGAAGGGAGGGGTGTCCCGGGCAGAGCATTGAGGCCCGTGATTGTGAGGCCCTCCCGAAAGCGAGGAAGTCACCGTGGCGGTAACAGGCAGGAAGTGGGTCACGCAGGGCCTGTGGGCCACGCCCAGGCACTTGAACTTGGTCACGAGGGTGGTGAGGAGCCCTTTGAAGAGCATCATGATCAGACTTGCCGCCTGGAAAGAGCCAGTGAGCGTTGGCTGGCGGGAGCCGGCCCCGGAGACGGGCGGCCCCGCGCAAGCCGCCCCCCCTGACGCTGGCCTGTGTGTTTCAGGGTGGCGCCCCCCGCCGGTGCCGGCGCGCTGCACACCCTGGGCCGCTACAGCCGCTACACGAGCGTCCTGGACCTGGACAGCAAAGCGCTCCGCTGCCCCCTCTACAGGGGCGCCCTGGTGCCCCGGCTGGCCGACCACCGCACTCAGATCAAGCGGGGCAGCACCTACTACCTGCACGTCCAGAGCACGCTCACCCAGCTCTGCTCCAAGGCCTTCCTCTACGCCTTCTGCCACCACCTGCACCTGCCCGCGCACGACAAGGAGACCCGGGAGGTGGTTGCCGGCCGCCAGGCGAGCTTCCTGAAGCTGAACCTGGGCCTGGTGAACGAAGATGTGAAGGTGGTCCAGTACCTGGCCGAGCTGCTGAAGCTGCACTACACGCAGGAGGCTCCCGGGACCAGCCAGCCCACACTCAGGTTCGACTACGTCCCCAGCTTCTTGTACAAGATCTGAGGTCCGCCCCAGCCACTGTGACCGAGACCTGTGACTCAGGGTACGGGGAGGGGAGGGGTTGGCGTGAGCGAGGGGTCCTCTGAGCTGTTGAGACTTCGGGTGTCATCAGGTGAGGGAACCGAGGTGGCAGCCCTGGTTCCCGGGTGGCGTCCGGCGGTCTGGGAGGCGGGCTCGGGCAGAGGCGGGCGCCTGGTTCTCCGCTGGCGTCAGTAAGGACAGTGACAGGCTGCTCCGCCAGGCGAGGAGTGGCCCCTGGGGTCGGGAGGGGGCCGCTTGGCTTCCTGAGGACTGGGAGGCGGGCCAGGAGAGAGCCAGCACTCTCTCGATGGGGCGGGACGAGGGCAGAGAGGTGAAGCCCGGGAGGGGCATGCTGGCACGGTCAGCTCCCAAACACTGGGGCGGCGAGATCGAGGGAAGCACCGCATTCACTGGCACGGTTTAGCGGGAAACAGGCCAACAGAACGTCCATTGCCTCGTTCAGATCCCAGCTGGGGTCCTTCACTCGGGCCCCCTAGAGCCTGTCATCCCCGAGGAGGCCCCCAAATGAGTGAGGTGGAGGGAGGCAGCTCTGCCTACGCTGGGTGGTGGCAGACATGGAAACTTCTGGGCCCTGGGGCTGCAGGGAGAGTGAGCAGCACCCTGTCTGGTCCTGGCTTCCTCACCAGGCACGGAAGTGCCTGTGGGTGGGCTTTGCAGCTGCTCCCCCCGGGGCGGCAGGATGGGCTCGAGTTAGGCGCTCGTCCCTGCTCGTGAGTGAGAACCACTCTCGCAGCTGGAGGGCCCGGGAGACGGGCAGGGCCGCTGGGCCACGAGGCCGTCGGCACAGTGCAAGGGATGAGGAGCCAGCAGGCCTCCGGGGCGCAGCCCGCCAGCCTTTCTGGCGCAGTGAGTCTACACTGTGCTTTCGGGGAAGGTCGGCAGGCATGCTGGGACTTGGCCAAGGTCACCCCCCCCCCCCCAGTCCTCCACCCGCAGCAAACCTTTGCAACCACTTCACTACCTCTTGCAGGGTCTCGTGGGCACGGCGACAGCGGGGTTCTGCTCAGCTGCGTGGTCTGGGGGGGCAGCCCAGCTAGCGAGAACCAGGGCCAGGGTCTCCTCCAGGGAGGAGGAAAGCCTCCTTGTGTGGCTGTCTTCGTGGATCTGCCCCACGTGGGCCTCACCCCTGCTCACTCCTGCCCGCACGCCGTGCCCTCAAATACATGCACCTCACCGCTGTCCACTCCCACCCCACGCGGGCCCCCCAGATATGGTTACCTCACCAGCGCTCACTCCTGCCCCACGCAGGTCCCCCAGGTCCACTCACCTCCCAGCAGCTCACTCCCAGCCCCACGTGAGTCCTCCCTTCGGGGAAGGACACAATCCCTGCCTCACCCGCCGTGACCTCCCTGACGCTCCTTACAGTTGCCGTTGGTTTGTACGTGGAGGGTTTCTTGCAACCTTGAAATTTTTATACTTTTTTTTTTCTTTTTTATGACTGCTTTTTTCCTCCAAGTACGGAGAACTCTTAGTATGACCACTTTTTAACGTGTCCGTGACAGTTGTGCTGCAGCAGACGTGGCCCAGCCACGACACGGTTGCTCCTGAGCATTCGCGTGCGCATCTCTGGGCGCCGCGTACTCTGTAGTTGGGGTCTCGCCGTCGAGACCTGCCTACCTGTCGGCTCTGTGGCGCACCGTGGAGGTCACGTAGGGGAGGCAGGACCCCGAGGGGCGTTAGCGTCCCGTCACTCCTGCCGCCCTTTCCTGGCCCGGCTCCTCTTCACGCACGCGGCTACGGCCCTTGGGCCCGTGGCCATCGGCTTCTGGTCAGGGCCCACGGCCCTGGCAGAGGGGGTGTGATTTTGCTTCTGAGCCTGTGACTGAGAGAGAACCTTCTGCGGCAGATGGTCTGTCTACACGCCACGGGTTTTCTTTGTACCTGTGCCCATTGCATACGTTCACACACAGAAGAGTCGCCAGGGACGGCTTGGCAGCTTCGAGATGCGAGGTGTGTGTTTGCACGTGGGGAAGGCTGCGTAGGAAGCCTGTTTCTCTCCGCGGGCTGCCCCCCTTCGTTGCTGCCTCCAGTGTCCCCCGTGTTCAAGATGCCGCTTTGCTAACTGGGTGGCCCGCTGCTGTCTGCTTACGCCTCTGGGGACGTGACCTTACAGCATTTTATCTCCAAGGCGGGAGAGGTCTCTGGGGTCCAGATGACAAGACTGAAAGTGATCATCAGCACCACCGTTGCTTTTCATTCCTGTTTCACACCATTGTGGATTCTATACAGTTTAACCGTACTGTCACCTGGGAAACTGATCAAGGCAGAGGGTCAGGCATGCGGGGCCTTCTAGAAGCTAAAGCCGTCGCTACCACGGTCTGAAGTAGATGTCACTTTGGAGGGGGTTTGCGTGGAAGCTCTGTCTCAGGGATGGTTCCGGAGGCCCCAGGATTCTGAGGCGAGGGATCAGGCGGGTGTGAACAGAACAGGTATGTCCCATCCTGGGGCCGGCCTCAGAAAGAGCAAGTGAGGAAGGAGTGTCTCCCTTGAGTCGTTCCTTCATGGCTTCACGGGCCAGTAGGTAGACTCCAGGTTTTAAATTTTGGTTAAAGTCTAACTTTCCATTGTGGCAGTTTCATAGGGTTGCTGGATGCCAAGTGTGTTTTTTTTCCAGGGGGATTTCAAAGTGGTCCTGGGACGGAGCCACTTCGGGCAGGCACTTGAGACCGTGGAGCTGCCCTTCCCAGACCCCCTCCACTTTGGAGAGCTGGAACCCACTAGAAGTCCCACATCTGTAAATCTTAAGGTGTGGGGAGCCCTATGCAGTGGGACTGAGCTCTTTAAGAATTTTCATTTGAGGTTTGTCTCAAATAAAACGTTTTAAAAACACTTCACAGCAAACAGAGGACGTCCGTGCCTCTTACTACTTTGTCAGTGACCAGGTACCAAAAGTGTCCCTGGGGTTTATTTCAACTTTAGTTCCAACCCATGACTGCTCCCCCGCCTCCAACCACCCCTTTTTCCACCAGGTCCAGGTTGAGAGCAGGCTGATCAGGCCAGCAGTCTGGCGGTAGTGATTTCCAGAAGCTCCATGTGAGAGAGGAGCGAGAGCCTTTGTAGCATCGCGGCCCTCGGGGCGCTCCGACCTGAGCTGCTGCCTCACACCTCCCCGTTCCCCTAGGGATCTTGCTTCCCTGGTGGAATCTTCAGATTTTAGAAATTGTGACTTGCCCGTGATTTACTGCAGTGGCTGAAGTTACATGATGAATTGCACCAGAATTTGGAAATGGACCCTGATAGGCCCCCTGTCATTTCCTGTCTAGCTTTTAACTTCTTTGTTGCTATATTCAAGGTATTGTAGGTTTCCACCTCCAACAAACGGCACAGCCCAGTTCAAATCCTAGGGAGGCGGACAGATTGTACCCCAAGTGCCAGGGCCTCTACAGTTTAGCAACGTGTTTCTGGCGGCTGAGGGCAGCCTTAAAGAACTCGCCTGCATACCGACCACCCACTTCTGCCAGTGCCGGACGCGTGCCCCCACCTCCCCGGACCTGGTGTTGCAGGGCAGGTCAGCTTCTCGTGCTGCTGCCCAGCTGGTAACGCTCAGCTGCCGGGGAACCCGCTGGCAAGCATGAACCACCTTCACAGGAACTGATCTCCCAAGCCAGCAGTCCGGTTTTACTTCCCATCTCCCGAAAAGCTCAGAAGCTCAGAAGAAAGTGCCTTGGTTTGTGCTCTGAGGCCAACCAGCCAGCTCTCTGGCTTTTCCCCGGTACTGTGATAGAAAGTGACAAAACTGGAATCTTTCAGAGATGCGGTATTAACAGACTGCAAAAAAGAGAAAGCATCAAGTTTCTACTTCTGGCTGGAAAGAACCAGTCTCAGCTGAAAAGGTCTGAGCACACACCAAGTGTCCCTGAGCCCTCAAAGGAGAAAGCTGTGAGCCCTGACCTAATCTGGTCTTACCTGTTAAGGTTTGGTTACGGTCATGGGAAGAGGGGGGTGGGGGGAGGGGGAGGGGGCGGCCCGAGCACTTTGCAATGAATTAAGCTGCTGCTAGGGAGCCCCAGCTTCGTGGGAGTAATTGTTCAGCTGGAAAATGGAGGCCACACGGTGTGGGGGACGGTGGGGGGGGGCTTGGAGATAGCCTTTTGTCTTCAGTTGGGGGAGGAGCCGAGCCCCCGAACGTAAGACTGGCTTGGCAGCATCACGGCTCCCAAAGTGAAGGCAGAGATGTGGGGACTGGTGTGTCACCCACGCCCCATGGAGCCTGCAGCAGCCCGTCCCCACCCATGCTGGAGTGAATGCCAAGGACGTGCTGGACCCCAGGCCCCAGGGGCGCCCTCCAGGCAGGACCGTGGGGTGCCTCGCCCACCGACTGCCCAACGCTGGCTGGTTATACAGGTTGGGTTGAAAAAAATGCCACCTTTTAAGGCTGCAGTGAAAAGCATAGTCTGTGATGAATTTGTACCTGTTATTTTTGGAAAGCTATTTTATTACTGCATGTTCCTCTGTCCACTCGTGTGAACGCCGAGTCCTCCCCCACGTGAGCTGCGCGCGTCACAGCGCCCCACCTCGGACGCATGCGCGACAGCCGCTCGGGGGTGTGGCTGCACCAGAGTTTAACCAGAGTAAATGCCAAACAAATAGTATGAGAAGTGTACTTTTTAAGAAATTAATTTATTTGAGTTCAGATATTTTTGAAATATAAAAATTGGTTGTATTTTTTAAAGCTATAATTCTTGTAGACATTCTGTGGTTAAAAATTTGTGCTTATTATTAAAAACAGTCATCTATGTTTCGCACTTCAGCTTTGTGAAAAATAAAGTTTCTCTGGGAAGGTGACATTTGGTTTCCTGATTACAGGAGGGAGTTGGTTATCTGGCACAGGGCAGGACCCCCCCCCCCCCAACTGGTTCTCACCCCTGATGGCACCTGACACTCCCCAGGGATGGGGGGGGGGTGAAGGAGATCATTCCCATGATGTCCTGAGCTGCTGTGGACAAAGCCCACGGCACCTTGTATAGAACTCACCAGAAGCTTCAGAATTTCCCTCCTCAGTTGTGACAGCCCTAAGTCAGTCCTCCTTTGGCAGCCCTCCGCGTAACAAGGTATTAAGAAGGGGCAGCTGGTGGCAGTTCCGAACTCGGGTGGTCGTCGATCTCAGAGTGTGGGGGAAGCCCAGGAACTCAGAGAAGGGCGAGTACACCTACCGGGGTCTTTCCAGTCGTCTGCCCTGAACCCAGTCTAAGTATTTCATTTTTCCAGAAGAACTGTTTATACAGCTGAGAGAAAGGGTCACATGTGAACCCCCTGATAACTTGTCCCAGAATTACTAAATTACTAACGGAGGGTCTTAAAAACAAATTTTGATTCGTGAAGGAGGTAATTTGAACAAAGTCCCAAAAGAAACCCCCTCAGAGGGCACGGAGATGTTGACGCAGCCGGGTCCTGCGTGGGGCCGCTCTTCGTCTCTTCTCAGAAGGGCACTGGGTCCTCGAGCAAGTGGTTCCTGGGCAGGTGCGGGTTCCTCTAGAAGTCAGGCAGGCCGGGCAGAGGGAAGAGAGACGCGAAGCTCTCCACCTCCTCCCTGAGAGCCCCGACGGCCCTTTGGTGCTTCTCGTCCCCTGCCAGTTTCTCTCTGAACTCCTTCAGGGTGGCCCTGGCCCCAACATCGTTCTGAATCTGCAGAGTCAGTTCTATCCCTGTGCCGGCAAGAGACAAAACGAGTCCTCTGTGGGCCGGGAGAGAGCCACGATTTTGCCCCCATGTATGTACCCCTCCAGAATCTCCTCGTGTCTGTCCCCAGAGCCCAGCTACCATCAGCTAGAGCTTTGGCCAAAAGAAATGTAACAGGGGAGAGGTACGGAACGAAAGAGCAGTGAGGATTCTTACCTGGACAGGTGTTCTTATCACAGGCAATAGAACAGGCTTCTAGAACTGTGCCGTGCTGCGGCTCAGTGGGCCCCAGAGACACACCCGAGGCTCGGCTGTCAGGGTGCGCCCAGCGGCGGGGGCATGACAGCCGCAGGTGTTAAGGTGGACCTCGGAAATGATTCCTGTGCCCCCTTCCTTGGGCAGGACGAGTTTACCGACCTCCCACAGACTAGATGGTTTGCTAAGGTGACTTTTGCTCTCCCTTGTCCGCCCGCACTGCGCCTGGACATGGAAAGTCCTTCAGCGGCTGGGTCTCAAATGCTTGCTCCCAATCAGAAACTCCACGCACAGTTCAGAGTGGCCGACTTCCAAACCTTATCCTTACCTCTGTGAATAAACTGGGCTACTTTCTGGAACTCTTTTTCCAAAAGTCCTCGGGATGTCAGGGCTGGAGTCCCCAGACGCAGTCCGCTGGGCCGCAGTGCGCTTTTGTCACCTTCGAGATAAACAGGCTCTGTCCCTCGGCCACCCCCAACTCACCACTGACCGCTGTGCATTTAAGACTCTTGGCCAAAAGAAGTGGACTTGGATGGTGGCTCTTTCTAGGAAGCAGAGTGCTGCTGACTGAAATGCCAGAGGCAGGAACAAAGGCCCAGGGAGACAGCAGCCCCTCTGGGCCACTGTATTGAAACAGGAAGGGGGTTGCTCCTCCACAAAGCGAGGCTAGCATCTGTGTTAGATGCATCACCCACATTCTTACAACCCCGAGAAAGCCAGCCTGTTCCAGAGGCCCCTGCTTCCCTTATCCAAATGCCCATGGCACCTGCGAGCAGCCCGCCTCAGTCCCTCCGTCTCTGCCCCTGGCAGGGTTAGGGCTGTGTCAGAAGGAGCAGGCCGGGAGAGAGCCACGATTTTGCTCCCATGTATGTACCTCTCCAGAATCCCTTTATGTCTGTCCCCAGAGCCCAGCTACCATCAGCTAGAACTTTGGCCGAAAGGATTCTTACCTGGACAGGTGTTCTTATTACAGGCAATAGAACAGGCTTCTAGAACCTTCTCAGCCCTTCCCCCGTCCGTGCCCTTGGAACGGAGATCCACGAGGATCAAATGGTTGTCAGAACCACCTGGAAAACCAAATTGGACATGTAGGAATAGAGAAACTTGATTCCATGCCAAGTGACGGAGTCCTCTCTTCCTAAGAAACGAGGGTAACGGGATGCCTGGGTGGCTCAGTCAGTTCAGCGTCTGCCTTCGGCTCAGGTCATGATCCCGGGGCCCTGGGATCGAGCCCCGCATCGGGCTCCCTGCTCCCCGGGAAGCCTGCTTCTCCCTCTCCCACTCCCCCTGCTTGTGTTCCCTCTCTCGCTGTGTCTCTATCAAATATTTTTTTTAAATTAATAAATAATAAAAATAAAAGAAGAGCAATAATTGACAAGGCTGTTGTGACGTTTCAGTGCAGCACTCCGCCCGCACCATGCACAAAGCAGGTGATCACAAACGCTGGCTTACGGTCACCATTCTCTGCTTCCGCCACCTGCGCTGTGCCCTCAGGTGCGGGCAGGCCTGGGAGCTCAGGGAGGTGGAGGCTTCTCTCCTGAGACTCCCGTGAGGCCTCGGGCAGCGCGGGGCTGCCATGTGCTGTCTGCAGCCAGAGGGAGTCTGGTCTAACTCCTCCCGATGCCAAGTGCGGTTCCCACGCCAGCATCACCTGGGGGCCGGCTGGAATGCAGACCCTAACCCAGACCTGCCGAGTCAGACCTGCACTTTAACAGGGTGCCTGGGGGACTGTGTGCACATCCAAGTTTGACGAGTGACCCGAGGGACCTTGAAGGTCACCGTCCCCACGGAGGTTTCCAGGGCTTTCTTACTGACAGATGCACAGGACGAAGGAGAAAGGAAAGAAAGGAAGTGGAGGGAACCAGAGAAAAGTGCTCCCCAGGACTGCAGAGGAGCCAGTTTTTGTCCCAGTTCTGCTGCTCATCAAGTTTGGTGGGGAGCCCACTCCTCAGACAGGGGCCTGAAGTCCCTGAAAAGGGCGACGGGCAGGGAGTGGGCACCGAGTCTGTGGGATACCAGGACGCCCCTCCCTAGACCACCCCACTGGCAGCATAGACAGCAGCCTTGCGAGCAGAAGAACGACGCTGTCCTTCAAGATCACAAAGTCTGCCAGAAAGCTGCCGTCCTAACTGCGTGAGCCCGCAGGGACGCAAGCGGACGGCAGCCCTGAGCGGGCCCTCACCTGAAAAGTCCACCCTGCGGGAGCTTCCTCAGCACCATCTGTTGTATTTCTTTTTTTTTTTTTTTAAGATTTTATTTATTTATTAGAGAGAGAGAGAGCACATGAGAGGGGAGAGGGTCAGAGGGAGAAGCAGACTCTCCGCGGAGCAGGGAGCCCGAGACGGGACTCGATCCTCGGACTCCAGGATCATGACCTGAGCCGAAGGCAGTCGCTCAACCGACTGAGCCACCCAGGCGCCCCAAAGATTTTATTTATTTATTTGAGAGAGAGAATGAGATAGAGAGAGCATGAGAGGGGGGAGGGTCAGAGGGAGAAGCAGACCCCCCGCCGAGCAGGGAGCCCGATGCGGGACTCGACCCCGGGACTCCAGGATCATGACCTGAGCCGAAGGCAGTCGCTTAACCAACTGAGCCACCCAGGCGCCCCAGCACCATCTGTTGTATTAAAGCACACGTGGACACGGCGCACTCCCCGGGCCTTGGGCACGCCTTCCACAAAGCTCCCGAGGACCTGTGGTCTCCCGCGCCAGTGACAGACTCAGCCCACGGCTGCAGCCGCAGGGCCTCAATGCCACCCCGAGGAGCAGGGGCACCTCCCCGGGCATTCGGTTGGTACCTGTCACCACTTTGTAGCCCAGCTCCATCAGGGTCTCAGCCAGAACCCGGCAGTTGGCCACCACCTGGCGCTGGTAAAGTCTGAATTCCGGAGTCATCGCTTGCTTCAGGGCCACAGCGACCCCTGGCGGGAGGAGAGAAAGGGTCAGGAAGGCAGGTCGGGACCAGCCGGCCGACCAGGAGTCACAGAACACCCCTTGTTTCCACGCGGGCCTCCCTGCTTTTCACTGCCACCCGAGAGAGGGTGGATTATATTCCTCGCCCCAAATGAGATCTATTTTTAATCCTACAATTACCTGGCTGACCCTACACACCTCTACTTTTTGAGGAGCATGGGAGTTTCGTGCTAACACGGTTATCACAGGGAAGCTGTTCTCCCGCAAGATGGATTTTACGGTCCTTTTTAGGCTCAGTGTGGACACGAGCACTCAGCTGCCCCCAACGCTTCCGCTCTGGTGCCAAATTGTGCAAATCTCTCCGACCAGAGGCCAGGAGAGAGGCGCAGGCCTGTTGGACCTGCGCGTCCAGACTCCTCCGGTCCCTCGTTCAATCCCAAGGGCCGCTGAAGGGGGCACAGGAAGTAAAGGAGAAAGCAAAGTAGGCATTGCCTACGTGCGCGCACCAAAGCCACTCGTCGGGTGTTGGTGGAAATGACTGGAAAAGGCCCAGGGTGGCTGGACAGCGAGTGATGCCATCACCCAGGGCTTGGAGGAACCGCAGCCCCGGAGTCTGGAGGTGTAAAGAGGGGACTGGGAAAAGACCCCGCGGGAACCCGCCCCCTCCCTCCCCTCCTTAGAAACACCAGCGTGTCTCTGAATGGAGGCCGTGTGCCTTCGTCCTGGGCTCCTCTACCAAACCGCTTTGTTCCACGGAAGACTCTGGAACAACTCTGAGGTCATCACATCTCCTAAGCCATTTGTACAGAGAAGGAGTAAGTCACTGGCAGCCTGCTGGATGTTCTCAGCGGCGCGAGGGGCGGGATGTCAGGACGAGGTGACTTGTCTCCTCAGGGATTGGACGCTAACCGCTCACCCCCTCTGCTGTGCCGCCTCCTAATTGTTGAATTCCTTCCCTGAAGCGGAGTGGTCATCACTCCCTGCTGTCCCTGCCTGACACCAGTTACCAGTTTCCCTCTTCTTCCTGGTTGGCACCTCCCGGACAGAGATCTCGCTCTGGTTTCGCCCCAGCGTGCAGGTCCTGCCACCCATTTGGTGGACAGGTAAGCTGGGCATTAGGCGCCACCGAGGAGCGAAGGGGCCGCCATGGATGAGGGAGCCCCCCCTCCCCCCAAGCGCCACCCGAGGCCTCGGGGTTGGCTCTGGTGACGTTTTACCAGCAATGGCGTGGTTGTGGGGACCGCCCTGCAGGCCTGGGAACACGGCCGAGTTGATAAGCGACTCCAGGTTGTACAGAGTCTCTTTGCCCGTCTTGGGATCCACGCTGCGCACTCCTGGATGAAGGAAAACAGAATGGGAACATCAGCCAGGCCGCCCCCTCTGTTTTCTCCCCACCCGGACTCCAACCCAGACTGGCTCCGGGGCGCTAAGCACAAGCCTGGCCTCTGGTCCTGGGGGAGGAGACCTGGTCCATCACACTGCAGGGGCCAGGGGCCCCTTGAAATCAAAGGATAATAATTTCCCTCCACTGAGACTGTAACAAAGACTATGCCTTGGGCATATTTCCTCAAAGACCTGTCCAAGACAGCAGTCTTCCAAGACGGTTACTTTGAAGGAGAGAAGACTCATTTGTATAATGATATATATTAATTATATAATAAGGCTCTAATGAGGACTAAGATTCCTTTCTGGAAGAAAGGTTAATAATCCGTTGTAGTAACTAAGGTCTCTGCAGAGCTTCTTGTGAGCGAGGAACTGCTCGAGGCACTTTACATGAATGAATGAATGCTCCAAACGCTAGTCCGAAGGGACGGCTGCTATTATAACGATTCCCGCTCCGGAGGCATGGAAATGAGGCACAGAGAGGCTGCACAACTAGCCGAGGATCACACAGCGTGGACGTGGCCGATGCAGAAGTCGCTCAGGCTAGCCACACAGCAGCACTCCGTGGGAAGAAACAAACATTTCCCAGGCAGGTGGCAATGGCTACCTGCCTCAGAACTATCCATGCAACTGAAGAAGGTCCTCAGGGACAACAGGGCACTGAGAAGGCTCGTGGGCATGTGGGTGTGGCCAGCCCTGGCCAGGGGGCCCGACAAGGAGACTGCAGGGGAGAGAGACCCAGTTGCCAAGAGGGCCGGTTTCTCTGTGGGTGGGCGTGCATCTGGTCTCACCACGGGCTGAATGATCTGATCACGAATCTGGCTTTCCCAGGTGTGGGGATCCCAAAATAAAGGGAGTGCTTGGACGTGTGGGTTGCAGGCATTCAACAGAGAATCCTCACTAAAAGGACTACACTGGTAACTATGGTTTATACATCAGTGTCTTACGGTTTGATTACTGTGAGTCATCCTCTTCGAGAGGCATGCTGGACCAGAGTAAGTTCGCCAAAGCAAGGCTGCACCGTGAGGCCTCTGGCAGCCCCTGGCCAGCCACGCACCTCCATTCAGCTCTTGTAGGGAGGACTAGTCCCACAGTGCAATACCCTTCCTCCTTTCCCAAGACCCGGACACCCAAGGAGTGAGGCAAGAGCTGTGCTCAGAGCTTCTTTCCAGATCTCTTCAGCAGCCCGCCATTGCCCCCTCCTAAGTAGCTCTTGCAGGGACACGTCAAGGGACCCGGGTTTTCCCAGCTCCCCAAACAGAACATGAACCCCAGAGGAGAAAGGCCAACGCTAGCACCCCGCCGGTACCCCATCCCTGGAAAGCGCACCTCTCCTGTAGAAGATCATGCCGGCTCGGCAGCCTCTCAGGGTTTTGTGGGTGGTGGTGGACACCACGTGGCAGTGCTCAAAGGGGGAGGGCACCACGCCAGCCGCCACCAGCCCGCTGATGTGCGCCATGTCGGCCATGAGATACGCCCCGTTGTCGTCCGCGATCTTCCTCAGCCGAGCGTAGTCCAGGTTTCGGGAGTAGCAGCTGGTTCCTGAGATGGCAGAGGTGACAGAGTCGAGTCAGAGATACCCACGGCCAGCTGAGAGTCGCCAGAAGTGCAAACCTGCAAAGCGGCCCCCGGACAGGCACAGTCGACAGCTTGGAAATTTCTCCCTGCAACATCCCCGAGAACGGCAATGACAACTACCCCCCCCCCCAAAAAAACATCTTGGTGCCAGAGGCAACCACTCTGACCTGCCTCTTCAGGTCAGGTGCCTCTTCACGGTGGTTGGGACGGCCCCTAACTATTATCACCTCCACCAATTAGTCAGGGGTTAACGTTTCTAGATGCTTCTCTGAGAACAGCCTCAGATCTCACTCCGCCTTGTACTAACGGCGGCAAACAGTTATTTGTCCTGAAAGAAAAGACTATACTCAGACCCCAGAAGGCCAGCCTTTCGAGGCAGAGACTAGCAGTGAGCTAGGGAACATGTCCACGTCCTCGTTTTCTAAGAGGCATGGGAACTGCTAAGAAAGGCGGTTCCTTCACCCCCCGCTCCTCACCTGCGATAATCAGCTTCGGGTGGAAGAGGCGGGCATTTTCCTCCAGTTGGTCATAGTTGATGTAGCCGGTGTCCGGGTTCACCTGTGGGATGTCACGGAGACAGCAGGCTCGGGCGGCGTCCTCCACCACGCCGGGCCTGCCCTCCTGCCCGAACCTGCGCCAGCTCTCGAGGTAAGATGACTTTCTGTACCTGCCCGAAACCTGTTCGCTCCCCTCCACCGCAAATGCAGGAAAGCTGTCCCAGGGCCCGACTGGAGGGCGAGACGGGGCGCCCGTGTATTTGTCCTGCACTAGTGGTGGGGATAACCAAGCATTGCTCACGGAGGCAGGATGCCCTGAGGGGTCCCCAGAGGAAGAGTCAGCCCCTGCCCCGGGGCTCTCCCAGGAAGGACGAGGACCCAAAAAGCCACCGGGAACGAAACAGGAACAACAAACGTGCACCACGCAATGCGGTGCTGAGCCGCTGTTACCTTCGGGAAAGAGACAAGCTACTGCTAACAGCCCTTCTAGTCCAAGTACAAAGAGGCCAGAAAAAGAAAGAAAGACACAAGGATCAGAAGACGCAAAAAGCTGACATTACTCACAGACATCGTGACAGTGTACCCGGAAAAGCCGAGCCTCTGGCAGCAAGCTATTAGAATTAGTAACTGAGGGGCGCCTGGGTGGCTCAGTCGTTAAGCATCTGCCTTCGGCTCAGGTCATGATCCCAGGGTCCTGGGATCGAGCCCCGCATCGGGCTCCCTGCTCGGCGGGAAGCCTGCTTCTCCCTCTCCCACTCCCCCTGCTTGTGTTCCCCCTCTCGCTGTGTCTCTCTCTGTCAAATAAATAAAATCTTTAAAAAAAAAAAAAAAAGAATTAGTAACTGAACTTAGCAAGGTCACTGGATGCAGGGTCAAAGCCCAAAATCAGCTACATTCATGCAGATAAGCAGCAAAAAATAGGAAGTGAAATGTTAATAATAATATTACATTAGTTTCAAAGGCCATAAAATATCCAACAAGATACACAAGACCTCCACACAAAACATTTTTTTAAAAGATTTATTTATTTTAGAGACAGAGTGTGTGAATATGGGGAGGGGCGGGGCGGGGGGAGAGAGAAAGAGAGAGAAGCAGAGTCCCCGCTGAGCGCGGAGCCCCACGCGGGGCCTGATCTCACGACCCTGAGATCATGACCTGAGCCGAAATCAAGAGTCAGACGCCTTTTTTTTTTTTTTTATTCATTTGAGACACAGAGATACAGAGAGAGAGAGAGAGAGAGAGCATGAGCAGGGGGAGAGACAGAGGGAGAAGGAGAAGCAAGCTCCCAGCTGAGCAAGGAGCCCGATGTGGGGCTCGATCCCAGGACCCTGGGATCATGACCCGAGCTGAAGGCAGACGCTTAACCGACTCAGCCACCCAGGCGCCCCACACAAAACATTATTGAGAGAAATTTAAAAACACAAAGAGCTACACTGATTAAGCTAGCACGTGTCTGCGGAAGGACAAGAACAGAAGAGAGCCCAGAAACGGGACCCCTAGTGACAGAGGGTCACCCGATCGAGGACAACAGTGACACCACAGGGAAAGGCTGTTCCTCCAGGACGTGGCACTA
This sequence comes from Neomonachus schauinslandi, assembly GCF_002201575.2. Taxonomy (NCBI): domain Eukaryota; kingdom Metazoa; phylum Chordata; class Mammalia; order Carnivora; family Phocidae; genus Neomonachus; species Neomonachus schauinslandi. The sequence continues at coordinate 11,137,590 of NC_058417.1, read as the reverse complement.
GGTCCACTGGATGGCCACGTGGAAAAATGTTACCTGGATGCCCACCTCACCGCCCCCCACAGAAATTGATTCCAGATACACTGTGGATCCATCTACATGTGAAACGTCAAACAATTTTTTTCCCCCTTTTTGGCAACACGTGTCTTAGTAAGATCAGTGTATTAAAGTCACGTTAAAGCATTTGTGCCAAGGGGAAGTAAAAAAGGGAAAGATTTTAGGGGTGTGGGGCACGGGAGCTCTCCGGGAGGAGGCGGTGGGAGGAGCCCCTGCCCCCCGGGGCAAGGCTCGGGTCTGGTGGCCACCCGTTTCCAATTCCACACGAAGCTTGTGTGCAGCCGAGACCTCATCTGGAAAGGCAGGTGGAAGGACCAGCTGTGGTTCTGTTTCAAAGGGAATGAACTGGTTCTTTCTAGGCACCTGAACTTGGCAGAGAAACCTTGAAGAAAATCAACAGCTGACCCGCAGTAAAAAAACGGACATAATTCTAAGAAAATTTTAAAAGACATAATTACCCCCCCCCCCCCCAAAATGTGTTGCTACTCTCCCTTCCACATTCTGCTTTTTAAACTTACAGGATTTTTTTTTTAAGTTTTTCTTTTAAAAAAAAAAATGCTAAACATTCGACCAAAAAAAAACCCACTCCTGGAGAATTCACGGGCATTTGTCAGAAACTGCAGAGGGGCCAGAGTGGTGTGGAGGGACAGGAAAGGAGCCTCCCCTCTGTCACTTAGGACCTTCGGGGAGGGGACTCCTTGGACACAGAGGAGAGACGAGGGGACAGAAGGTTCGAGTTGCTGTTTCCCCATGGAGATGGAATGCTTGGCCCTGTATGGGGCAGCTGCCCAGAGGGTGAGAGAGAGCCCCATGGAGAGAGCAGGGGCCAGGAGACGCAGGGCAGGGAGGCAGGGTCGGGGGCAGAGGAGGGGCGTGGCATCTAATGCTGGAGGCCAGGCAGGTCTGTGTCTCCTCCCCGCACAGGGCCGGTGCCCACAGGCGCCCCTTTGGCGGTTGAGCTGTGTCTCCTGCTGCCCAAGCTGGCCAAGCTCCCAGGGCCCACCACTCCACACCCCTGCCGGCCCACCACCACTGAGCCTCCAGCCTGCACCCAAGAGACTCTTGGGGGGAGGGAGGCTGGGTGGCTCAGTCGGTTAAGCGTCTGACTCTTGATCTCTGCTCAGGTCTTGATCTCAGGGTCTTGAGTTCAAGCCCCACACGGGGCTCCGTGCTGGGCGTGGAGCCTACTTTAATTAATTAATTAATTAAAAGAAGAGACTCTTGAGTAATGGAGGACATTGGGCTAAAGAGTAAGGCTGCCCAAGACCTCATCTAAGATCAGAAAACAAGTCTGTGATGCCTCTCTGCCACCATTCTTTCCATAGTGAAAGAAACTGTGGAAACCAGCTTGTGAGGGGCGCCTGGGTGGCTTCGTCGGTTAAGCGTCTGCCTCCGGCTCAGGTCATGATCCCAGGGTCCTGGGATGGAGCCCCGCATTAGGCTCCCTGCTCGGCGGGGAGTCTGCTTCTCTGTCTCCTGTTCCCCCTTGCTCATGATCTCTCTCACTCTCTCTCTTTCTCTCAAATAAAAAAATACAATCTTTTTTTTTTTTTTAAAGATTTTATTTATTTATTTGACAGAGAGACACAGCAAGAGAGGGAACACAAGCAGGGGGAGTGGGAGAGGGAGAAGCAGGCTTCCCGCGGAGCAGGGAGCCCGATGCGGGGCTCGATCCCAGGACCCTGAGATCATGACCCGAGCCGAAGGCAGACGCTTAACGACTGAGCCACCCAGGCGCCCCAAAAATAAAATCTTAAAAAAAAAAAAAAAAAAAGGAAAGACAGAAATTGGCTTTTGTGTTCTACGTGCAAAGGCTGAGCATCATCTCATTACGCTCATGTTTCAAAATCCATCTTTAAGGTCAGTGTTGGCCGATGAGGATACCTGTGGCCAGAAATGCCTGCACTTGCCATGAAAACAAGTGAACTACTGTCACTTGCACACAAAAAGCACGCACGGTTACTAAGACGGAGCCAAAGGCTAACAAATGGCGAACAGTCAAGGGCACTCAGCAAAGACCACGGAATGCCAAGATGGAAGGAACACTGGCTCGACTTTCCTAAAAGATTAAAATCCCGTGTCTGACACTCAGCCAAGCACAAGGATGCCCTGGAGCCTTTGCTCGTGGTGGGGCCCGTGGACTAATGGGGACCAGCCCACGGGACGATAAACAGCAGGAGGAAGTGGTTTCTGGACAAGAGGGAGAGTCACCACGTGCACGGGCTGCCCCATAACCCAGCGTGCGGGTTACTGCCTTTGTCCCCATCACCGGCATCCAGTTTACGCATCAGCCACCACCCCCCGCCCCCCGGGAGCCCACGTGTCGTCCGTGCATTGCTCCGACCCAACTGTTTATAATGACAAGGGTCCCTCACGACTATGTGCCAGTCACACGCCGGGCCTGTGGCTCGTATAGGCTGTGGCTTGCTGACCAGTCTGTGAGGGTCAGCGGGATGCAGGGGCCGGCTCTTCCAGAACATCGTGGGCTGGGGCGCGGGTGTGCGGCGCTGGCCCCAGCCTCCCACCTGCAGGGGCTGCCTCCAGATGGCGGGGGGGTGCTGAGCAGGGCCGCCCCCAGTACCCAGGAGACCCATCTCCCTGTGCTTTAGCTGCCCCTGACGTGCCCCGAATGCCTGAGGAGTCCCCAGGGCAGGGAGGTGACAGATGGCCAAAGGGGGGGGACATCCTGTAGCACCTCAGGAACAGGACCACCTATTCCTACAGGTACAGCCAAACACCGAGGTTTTCTGAGGAAAAGGGCTGCAGAGCCCCAGAGAGAGACCCCCTCTTACCTTATAGGGCATAGATTCAAAAAAGATGGATGTGGCAGAGATTTTCTTCTTGTCTGTCATGAACCCGTGGGTCAGGTGGCCGCCATCGGGCAGGTCCAGGCCCATGATGCGCCCGTGGGGCTCCACCAGGGCAGTGTACACCGCGAAGTTGGCGGGGGAGCCTGGAACGCGAGGCGAGGGGAAGGTCCCATGAGGCCCCGAGCAGGACCCCAGAGCTTGGCCACTAGGCTATCAAGCAGGAGTGGACAGAACAAGCCTGGCCACCACTGTGCAGCTCCCCCAGCTCCCTGGAGGCTCCCCTGCAGCAAACCCCGAGAATAAGGGACAGGAGTGTTCAGGAGGGGGTAGTCAGGAGGGAGTCAAGGTTGATGGACAGAGATGCACAGACCCAGGAGGGGCTTAGCCTATTTTTCACTTTGGTTTACAGGCAGTCCTTCTTGGGACTGCCTTCGGTGAACGCCAGCAGGCAGGGGGCAGCCCAGGCCCGTCTGGATGTGGCAGTTACCTGAGTAGGGCTGGACATTGACCCCCCAGCACTGGGGGTCCAGACCATAGACCTGCAGCGCTCGCTTCTGACAGAGGATCTCCAGCTCGTCGATGAACTCGGTCCCGCCATAATACCTGTGGGAGAAAGCCGACTTAGGCCCCCTCTGGCCCCGAACCTCTGTGCTTCGTACAGAGGCCAAAGAAGCTTCGGGCTGGGACAGAAGAAAAAAAAGTGGAGGAGCAGTGAGAACAAGTCCCCCGAGCCCCACGCCACTCATCTTCCATCCGTGCCAAGCCAGCCACGAGACTGAGCGAGTACCTCCGCGTCTACAGGAAATTCTGACAGGCTGTGCGGATGAACCTTGAGGACCTTGTCAATATGCTGAGTGACATCAGCCAGTTACAGCCGTGTGTTCCCCCTTATATCAGGTTCCAAGAGCAGTCAAAGTCCTAGAGCCAGAATGGGGAATGGGGGTTCCTCAGGGCTGGTGGGCATGGAGAGCTGGAAAGTTCTTCTGTTTTTTGTTTTTACAGTTCTAATAAAATTTTACTTGTTGTTTAATAATTACATATGAAAATGTTTTTTATCTGTATATTAATAATCGTATTCACTCAATTCAGTAGACATTTTTATTTTTATTTATTTTATATATTTTTGTAAGACTTTATGTATTTATTTGAGAGAGAAAGCACGTACGGAGGGAGAGTGAGAGGAAGAAGTGGACTCCCCGCTGAGCAGAGAGCCCGATGCAGGGCTCGATCCCAGGACTCCGGGATCATGACCTGAGCCAAAGGCAGACGCCCAATGACTGAGCCACCCAGGCGCCCCAAACCTTCAAAATTTTAAATTAAATATATATACTCTTTTTGGGACGCCTGGGTGGCTCAGTCGGTTGAGTGCCCGACTCTTGACTGCGGCTCAGGTCATGGGATCTTGGGGTCGTGGGATTGAGCCCCACATTGGGCTCCCTGGTCAGCAGGGAGTCTGCTTCTCCCTCTCCCTGTGCCCCCCCCCCCCCCCCCCCACCCCGTGCTCGCTCACACTGGCTCACTCTCTCTCAAAATAAATAATATATATATTCTTTTTATCCTAGTAAAGAACACATAGTACAGAATTGACATCTTAACCTTTTTTAAGCATATAGTTTAGTGGTATTAAGTACTTCACACTGCTAAGTAGATTCTCATTGTTGTGCAACAGACCTCTGGAACTTTCTCATCCTGCAAAACTGAAACTCTACACCCATATGCAGGAGCAGCTCCCCACAGCTGCTAGCAGCCATCATTCTCCTTTCGCTCTGATCCTGACAATTCTAGATAGCCCACAGCGGCATGACACGTATGCACATTTTGGAGACTGGGTTATTGCACGTAGCACAACGTCCTCACGGTTCATCTTCGATGTAGCGTGTGATGGGAATTCTTTTTTAAGGCTGAAGGGCGTTCGATTATGTGGCTCGGCCACATTCTGCTTATCCATTCATCCACCCACCGACACCTGGGTTGCTCCCAGCTCTTGGCTCTTGTGAATAAGGCTGCTGTAAACAAGTCTGGGAACTGGAAGGGGCTTCACTGAGTGATCTGGAAGGGCCCTTCCAGCGTCACATGCTCTGCTTTGTCACCAAAGAAGGGTGTGGTCTCCCCGAGCTTGAAGGAGAGCAGCCCATGACTGAGGAAGAGTGCTAGACCTTCAGGAAGGCCAGTCAGGCTGCGGGATGCATGAACGTGACCGTGGTCACGCTCAGCCCGATGCCTAGAACACAGCACTGCGTTTCACCCTCAATTACAAGGCCACCGTATTCTCACCGATCGCCGAGAAAGACAGAAGTGTTTTCGAGGAAATAACGGCTTGGTGTCAGTCAGGTCCATCCCCAGTTCAGAGATGTTAAAATGTGAAAAAGTGGGAGCTCAGGGTTGATGAAAAGTCAGCAAGTACTTGGTAAATGTCCCCACGGTTCCCCACTGCTGTCCCAAGCCGTGCCTGGAAATTCAGCTCGGGGCAAGGGGTTCGGAAGCCCGATTTGGGCCTGGGATCTAAGCCATGTTCTTCCAATAAACTTCACCTACAAGAAAGTGGATCCTCTTCATTCGTATCTATTTTCATTTGGGACAAGACTCACAGAGGAGGAGAAATGCCTACCAGGGATTAATGGGTGCCCTCAAACCACAGCAGTAAATACAGTGGAACTCTTAACCACCTCAGGGGGCCAGGTATCACCTGCTTCACCTCTCTACAAGGACAGGTGTCCCTGTGTCCACTGCGTGGGGACAGAAACCCCCAGGATCCAGGGGTCAGAGAGAGTCAGAGTCTCTTCTACAAGGTCAACTCAGAAATGTTGGAACCCCTGAGACAGCTTGGGATTTGGAGTATGTGTGTGGTTTTTTTTTTTTTTTTTCCCAACACCAACAACCAAATCTGGGACACGAGCTGGGTGTCCCAACAATTCCACTCCGTTCTGACATAAAGTGCCCGGAGTTAGCGCAGATGCCCCAGGTTAAGGACTCAGTTTCCCGGGTCTGACCCCACTTCACACACCAGCCACAAGTCCTGGGCCCCCAGGCTACCTACACCGCTGTCCCGCTTGGCCACAAATTTGGGTGTCCCCACAACCCCCTCTCAGGCTCACTCATTTCACCAGAACAAGTCACAAAACTCAGGAAAAGTGCTTTCTGTATGATTACTGGTCTATTATGAAAGATTCAACTCAAGGACAGCCCAAGGGAAGAGGTGCATAGGGCATTACAGGAGGGCGCGTCACCCTCCCAGCACCTTGATGGGTACAAGCCCCACGGAGTCCAGCCTCCCCTGGAGCCCTGGTGCCTTGGAGGCTTGGGGAGAGGGCCAAAAGCTCTGACCTTCTAATCTCCTATCTGGTCTTTCTGCATCTAGGCACCCCACCCTCGGTCACCTCACATAAACTCAAGCCTGGTCAACAAAGGGTCACTGAGAATAACAAAAGACACGCCTACCACCAGCGAATTCCAAGGGCTTTAGGAGCTCAGTGCCAGGAACCAGCAAGAAAGACCTGATGTTCATTTTTTACGAGACCACAGCGTGGAAACATCCCGCTGTGTGCGACCCTGAGCAGTCACTGAACCTCAGTGAGTCTCGGCTTCCTCATCTGTAACACGTGGAAAACGGCCCCCCTTGCCCTGTAGGGCAGCCCCGAGGATCAAATGAGCTACTCGTGAAAACACCAGGTGAACCCTTGAAGGCGCAGAGGGGAAGGCAGTTATTTGGGGCGGAGAAAGAGTATGCCTTCAACTTGCTTCTCGGCCCTTCTCCAGAGACCTCCGGGGGCATCTCGGGGTGGAGTGGCAGACAGTGGGTCGAGGGGGGAACCCTTCTTTTTCCCTGTCCTTTGGGACACAAATACACAAATCTGCAAAAACCATAAGTCAAATTCTGTAGTCGTCATCTTTGCTGATGACTGTAAAAAACCACAAATGAACAGAACTTCTTGTGGTTCGCAGGGTGAAGGAGTTGACCAAATCCAACATTTCTAATGCAGCCACGATGGAGTCAGTAGTTGCTTCCGGATCATTCTTGACACCGACTCCATTACTCACAGAGCAACAACAACCTTCCACGGCGTCCCTCAGAGCGCTGACCTTTTTCTAGAAGCTCGACAACGCCCAGCAGCTCGACTCCTTAGGGACTGGCCTGTTATTCTAGAAAGCCCCCAAAGGGACTGCTAAAGACCAGGAGGACAGCTGCTCCAAGAACATCGGCGCTGCCACATGCTGGGAATCGCAAACGAGTTACGGACGGGATAGGGGCGGAAGAGAAATCCCCAGGTCATATAGACCCTAGACTGACTCGGCAGCTCCCATCCCTATGTCAGAAGCAGGCCTTTGATGGCACTCACATACCTCTGGCCTGGGTACCCCTCGGAGTACTTGTTATTTAAGCAAGAGCCCAGGGCCTCCAAAACTGCTCGGCTGGCGAAATTCTCTGACGCGATCAGCTCCAGCCCGACCCTCTGCCGGTTACTCTCCTTCTTGATGATGTTGTAAACCTGATGAGAAGAGAAGGGATGGTGACCGGTGAACATCTGGCCAATTTAGGTTGGCGTTTTGCTCGGATCAAAGCCATAATCTATTAAAGAGATGAGACGCTAGGAGAGAGTCCTATTTTGCCCGCAGAAGCTGACCATAACCCAAATAACCCGACAAAGACTCCCATAGCATGAAGAGAATAGCCGAAATCTTCCTCAGATTTTAGCATTTAGGGAGGAATTCATAGAAGACATGAATTAAGGGAAACAAAAGGACTGAAGAGAAAATGATCTTTCAAATAAGCATCCCACCTAATTTTTAATTTTGCACCATCTTGTTATTTTCATCCCTATGTTTCACCAAGTTTCTCCCTCCTGGACTTTATTCCTTGCTCTTTGTCCTTAAAATAAAAGTTGCTTTGGTAAACCCACAGAGGCAGAAAGTAGGCCAGTGGTGGCCACGGGCTGGGGAGTTTGGGGGGGGGGGGGGTACAGGGATGACTGCTCATGGGTTTGAGGTTTCTCTTTGGGGGAGATAAAAATGTTCTAAAATTGATTGTGGGGGACACCTGGGTGGCTCAGTTGGTTAAGTGTCTGCCTTCAGCTCAGGTCATGATCCCAGGGTCCTGGGATCGAGTCCCACATCCGGCTCCTTGCTCAGCGGGGAGTCTGCTTCTCCCTTTCCCCCCTACTCATGCTCTCTCTCTCTCTCAAATAAATAAATAAATAAATAAATAAATAAATAAATAAATAAATAAATAAA